>NC_140125.1:67400317-67505317 GCF_964035555.1 Netta rufina
AGTATACAAGAACTTTGATTTAGAACAAGAACTGCATATTTATAAGTTGAAACAAATTCAGTTGTGCTGAAAGTTGGCATGCAAGTTCATATCAGAGTACTTATTTCATCAGTTCCTTTGAAGTTTTATTATTATTTTAAACGATATGGATACTTTTGTTGAAATCCAACTTAAATATGCTTTTATATTTCTGACACGACCAGATCAGATGTCTAGTGTTGTGATGTCTAGTTGTCTAGATGTCTAGATGTAAGTGTTACTAATGAGGGAATTTCAAACATTGGAAAAATTAAGCTTTACTGTGAGCAAATAAGAAAATGTTTATTATTCTATCAAAAGGATTCACAAAAATGTATATAAACAATTCTTATGGTTAAAGAAGAACAAAGTGGAAAAAAGGATTGTGGTTACATGTAGTCCTGTTTTGATGACATCAATTTTTAAAGGTTCCCAGAATAACTACTGAGCAGTGAAAGAGAGCTGCATGTACTTTTCTTCATTGTGTCAGGTGCATTAAAATAACTCCAGGTGCATTAAAGTAACTAAAATATTTAAAAATATGTAATTGATCATTAAAAGATTCTGTCTCACAATTTTGTATCTAGCATTTGGAGTCTACATGTGTAATGTCAGATGGAGGATTCTGTGGAAATGTTTGCACTCTGCTGGTTTGTGGCATTTATCTCAGCTTGGCTTAAAGTTACTAGGTGGGAGGAGGAATGCTTCCAAGCAGTGAATCCTCCCACCTCTCTTAGATTTGAATTTTGGGCTGGGCTATTGCCCTTTGGGTAGGTGTAAGACTTCCCATAACAGAAAAAAAATGACCTAGGCAACTACAGCAAGGTTCAGCTCCTGACCCTGATTTACATGTCAGTTCCTAAATCCTGCTCCATTTAGGTTTGTAAGGCTGCTGCTGACGTATATGCTCAGTGGATATATGCTCAGTGGATGATATTTAATCAGTGGATATGTAGTTATCAGAGCCTAGAGAGCTATTTAGCTCACCACAGTGCAGAAATTGCACTTGGTCTGATGAGTTCTCCGAACGTCACGGACTGTTGATAAGGGGCCTGATTCAGCTACCCTGTCATGGGGTCTAGCAGTATCTGAGATGCCAAAGAACAACCCCCTCTGCATGTACGTCTTCTGCATGTTCTGGGTCATCTTTGTGGACCTGTCAGATACACCTTAGATATCCCATGACATTTCAAATGGCTTTAGATACCAAAGCATAGTCAATTGAACCAAATCTCATAGTTCAGATCATATTTGTGTGTCTATAGACACTCGTATGTAAATAGGTCATTGTAGATGTCTGGAGCTCTCACTGAGTTCTCTGTCAAACCTTCAGACAGCTAAAATCAGGGAAGAGGAATTCCTCTGCAAAGGCATGTAGAATGAAAATATATATGCCCTTCTTCAGATGAGATGCTACAGGTAGGCATCCAGACTTGTAGCTGCAAAAAGAGATGTGATGTTAGGAACATGGAAGGACCATTCCCATCCTGACCAGGAGTATTCTGAGAACGTATTACCAATACATAATGAAACATACTCATTTACTGCCTGTGCCAGAAGTTGCATATTCTACTGTATGCATGTAGATACCCAAGGATTCAGGAGGAGAAAAAGCACAAAGAGAGGAACACCATTTGGAAATAAAGATGTGACCAATAGCATTTCATCATGTATGGCTGTGCAGTCAATCTCAACCTCAAGAAAAGTGTCTCGAGTTATCGTCTGAAGGGCCATCTTTTAATGGCAGTAAAAATACCCCATTTGAATTTCCTCTAGCTGTTCATTTTAAATCTTTCATTTCCCATGCTCAGTGAGAGCAATTAGATCATTTTCTGCCTCCTGCCACATCTTCAAGAAGGACCCTGTCTACTTACAGGCTAATAGATGCTGGTTAACAGAGCACCAATTAAACATCTCCTTTCCTTTTGAAATTTGCATTGCAAAAATTTTAATGCCCGTATATATTAATCATGAAAATTGCCCCAAACACCCTCTTCCTGCATTCTCTGTCCCACCCTCACTGTTTTTCCCCTTTCCTTTCTTACAGTAACAAAAAAGATGTTCTCAGGTCACGTTTGTTTTGCCTATAATTACGATGAAAGGAAATGGCAAAATAGCATCTACAGTATAGGATTATCTCCATAATATAGGAGGAATTCTTAAATTAGAAATCACACCCTCTACTGTCTGCTGATTCATACATTGCTTCAGGAATCAAAATGCTAAATCCTTGTGTACAGATTTACAGCTTTACACAGGTTCTGTAAATTCTTGCTGACTGTAGTGAGGATTCTCAGTACTAAACTAGTGCAAATTTCAGTACTTTGTTTTCATTATGGTCTTATATTTAATATGGGAATGATAGTATTTACAAAATATCACAATTGAAATATGTATTTTAAAGTATGGAAAAGTTTATCTTATAGAAATATAACCTAATTTGCCTCTAGTTATAAGGTCTTGGAAGAAGGCCTGAGAAATGGGCACTCTATTCAGCCTGTTGGTAAGTCAGTAGGCAAAAACAACTCTACTTTGTGACGGGTTGAAGAGCGATCACTGAGTAGGTACACATACAAATATTTTCTATTACAAGCTCTTTGATATTTTTGTCTTAAATTTATTTCATAAATTCCTGTAGCCTTCATTCTTTGGACTGAAATTGCAACTTTTCATGGATGCTCTTCACAATCAAAGAATTTACTTGGAAAACTTTAGTGAAATCCTTTCAGAATTTTTGAATTATGGGAATATGTAAAACATTATTTCCAATGTGTTTAACAGAAAGTGAAAACAAACCAGAAACTACGAGAAAACAGACCTTTTGGAGAAAAATACAGCAAAGGCAGCTGATAACTGCTGTTGACTTGGATGAACAATTTCCTTGTTCAAGACTGTTTTTTTCTGTTCTTTATGCACAGAAACATTTTAAAACCAAAGCAGTAAGTGGTCTAAGTGAGGCCATTTTTACAAGTTGTGGTGGTTTTACTCAGCTGGACAACCGAGATCCACCACAACCTCTCTTTTACTCCCTGTTCTCAAAGGGAAAGGGGGAGAAAATATGAGGAAAAGGGCTCAAGGGTTGAGATAAAGACAGGGAGATCACTCAACACTTATCATCACAGGCAGAACAGACCCAGCACAGGGAGATTAATGTAATTTATTACCAATTACTAAAAAGCTAGAGCAGCGAGAAACAAGCAAGCAAACAAACAAACTAAAAACACCTCCCTCCTCCCCCCCCCCCCCATCCACCCTCTTCAGTCCTCCCAAACAGCACAGGGGAAGCAGGTATGGGGGCTGTGGTCAGTCCCTAATGTTTTGCCTCCGCCGCTCCCTCTCAGTCCCTCTCTGCCTCTGCTCCCCATGGGGTCGCTCCCATGGGATGCCGTCCTTCTGGAACTGAGCCTGCGGCGGCTGCCCACAGGCAGCAGCTCTTCAAGAACTGCTCCCACATGGCTCTGTACTATGGGGTCCATCCATCCCCCAGGAGCAAACTGCTCCAGCATGGGTCTCCCATGGATGGGCGGCAGCTCCCCCAGGCCCCCTGCTCCTGCGTGAGCTCCTCTGCATGGGCTGCAGCTCCGGCCTGGGGCCTGCTCCTGTGGGGGCTCTCCATGGGCCTCAGCCTCCTCCAGGCCACATCCACCTGCTCCACCGGGGGCTCCTCTGTGGGCTGCAGCGTGGAGATCTGCTCCATGTGGGACCCATGGGCTGCAGGGGGACAGCCTGCTCCACCAGGGGACTCTCCATGGGCCACAGGGGAAGTGCTCCTGCATGCCTGGAGCACCTCCTGCCCTCCTGCTGCACTGACCCCGGGGGGCAGCAGGGCGGGTTCTCACATCTCCCTCCCAGCTACTCTGGTGCAGCAGTGTTTTTTTTTTTTTACTTCTTGAATCTTCTCTCCTAGACGTCCATAGCTTGGCTCTAGCCAGCAGTGGGTCCCTTTTGGAGCTGGCTCAAACTGGCCCTTATCTAACATGGCACAGCTTCTGGGCTCTGCTCACAGATGCTACTCCTGGAGCCCCCCCGCTACCAAAGCTTTGTCACATAAACCCAATACCCTAGTTAAAAGTCTTCTAGAATTAGCATGGAGAAAGGACACATGAAAAGAAAAAAAAGAAAAAAAAAAAAAAAAAAGATTTAAAATTTTGGGACATTAAGCAGGTTAGCTTTTATAACATATTAAGAGGTTGAGGTGAATCCTAAAGGGAAATCTATTAAGTTATTAGTAAAGCTTATTGACCTTTGACACTTTTCTGACATTATTTACCTTTTTTTTTTCCTGGCCTGAGGCTTCTAACAATACTGAAAGCAGCGGATTTTAGATAGCCACTGTGTGTATGAAACTAAATTGTAAGTACCTGATTGAACTGTTCAAAGAGCAATATTCTTTAATTCTGGGGAAAGGCAAAAGGTAATATACAGATTAAGACTTCCAGGTATCTGTGATTGCATGAACATTTAATTTTAATTTTTATTTTTTTTTCCCCCAAAAAATAATGAGTGATATGACATCTCCACAAAATAGTTGTAACGGCATGAACTAATTTTTTGTTTTGTTTGGATGACCTTGTCTTACCGAGCTTTACCCTGGAATAACATCAGGAAAGATAGTACCTAAATTCTCTCCTATAGAGCTCCTATTATCTCCATAGGTGAGCTTCAAAGTTAAATTCTATATTAAGCCAAAAGTGTTTTTCCCCAAAGAAAATATATACATTATATACTTTTAAATGTCATTTAAGCCTGAAGTTAAGAGAAATTAAGTTAAAAGAAAAATTTAGGGATCAGAAGATATTTGCTCATTTGTAATGTCCCTTTTTTTGGAGCATGTGTGTATTTCATATCGAACATACAGATAGTTTTCCTTCTGAAGCCCTGGCAACAGTTGCTCTTCTAATGTTTCCACAAGTTTGTTTTCAACCTTCACACAAAGTGAACATGGGAAAGGAAGGTCAAATCTGGTAGAAATTAAGATGCATGTGAAATATGCAGTTTTAGGTCCAATATTTGTGGCTTGGTCCTTGAGTTTTGTCATAAAATTGGTCATTTACAGATGCTTCAGGTTGCATTATTTAATAGCTTCTGGTGAGATTTAGTGTCCTTTCCTATTTTCAAGAAAAGGGAATACATATTTTAAAATGCATCTTCTGTTAGTTGGTGTCAGTCTCTACCACAAGGGGCTAAACTCATTTTACAAGCCTGAGAACATTATGATGGATACTTGGAAGCACTTTTGCTGTCTGACAATGAGTCTGGCATAGTTCAGGGTAGAAATTTACTAATTCCTTTTTGTGTGTGTGACATTTTGTCAGGGTTTGTAGACATCATTGTCTCCAGTAACTTTTCACCAAGTTACACTTCCACTAAGTCCTGAAGCTAAGCTATAGCCCATGGGAACAGAACGGACTTATTATCATAGATCACGTTAGCTCCAATAGTACTAATAAACCATTCAAGGGCACTTTCATCAGTTTACAACATAGTAATATTTCACAGATATGTTGTATCCTTAGAAACAGGCCTGTTTATAGACTTTCAGGTAAGAAATCTAAAATTTGCTAATTGTAGAATAATGGTGCAAACAAATATCAGAACATTAAAAGAAAAACAAGATAAAGAAACATTTCATTATTTATAGAACTGCATCCTGGAAGGTATTCAGATATACACTATACAAAATCCCAAGCAACCTGTTCTGTGTTGGCCCTCTGTTGTGCTGGGGGTTACAATAGATGAAGTCCAGAAGTTCACATCAAATTAAAATTGTTTTATCATGCTGCACTTTGGAGAAGCTAGTAACAATTGGTAAAATCAAAAATAATAGCAGAAAATCAACTTGTGACAATGCTCCTACTTCTATCTGTTACACCACTCATCACCAGCACTATCAAGTTGTATTCAAGTTTGTGTTGATGTCTTTATAGCACCAGTGAATACGATACTTTCAGAATTGACCTTAAAGGCACTACTCCTGTGTCAATGAGGAAAAGGAAATCTCAGTTTCTACAGAGGCTAGCTCTCCTGGTGATCACTCATGAGCCTTCTGGGCTACAGAAAGGATTCCTGGTATGGCCAATATGGCTGGAAAGGTAGTTGACTGCTATGTGGGAGACCTCACAAGTTGACTGGTGACAGGAGTCTGTTTTGCACAGAACAATGACTTGTACTGGAGGCACCAGAGGATCCTGCTGTGTCAACTCAAAATCTCTCTTGGTCAAGGGAATTCATCTCAACATTTTCATGTATACTTAAGATGCTTTTTTTTTTTTTTAATTTAGACAATTTTATTTTCATGTTCTATCAATATTGTTTTAGAATTCACTGTACTTTATATTTCCCTTAAGAGTAAGTATACTTATTTAGAAACAAAGTCAACAAAATTAACTTTTTAGTTGAGACTATATTGCATCTTTGATATGGCATAAACATTGTCTTCTGGTTTAAATCCGCAGTACATAGGAAGTATTTAGAAATGATATTTACGCCTTTCAAATCAGTTTGCAATCTGTCTGTCCAGAAGTTCACAGGTTTTAGGAAGAAATTCATAGATAATCAGAAAGCAAGCCCAAAGGATAGGGTTAAAAAAAATAAAAATACTTTTCTCTAATGTTTTCAGCAATTCCTCATGCCAGAAAACCTAGCATGGGAGAAATAACAGCTAGGCTGAATTGACATGTGAATTGGAAAGGCTAGATTGCTGTTATGTTGTGGGTGGGCCTTTCATGCTTCTGAAGTTATAATGTTTTTATTTAAAGACTAAATTGGATTTCTAGGCGTGTATGGTATACATCAATTTAAAATTATTGGAGTTCTTCATATTGTTAAGAGTGCTTCAGTTTGAAAGAGTGAGGCTTTCCTGCAAATGCCAAGTAAATTGCTCTGCAAGTCCAGAATCTTTGATCACCTCTGAATTGAAATGCTTACGAAAGATGCTGTAGTGTTCTAATAATTTTACAGCTCTCTCTGATTCATACTCCTAGAACCTCAATCATTTCTAAATTGAAGAGCTCTCATTATTTTCAAGTTTTATATGCAGTATAAAATGATTTAAGATTACTCACAGCTTTTCTTTTTTTTTTTTTATTTTGAAAAAAAAAAAAAAGTATTTTTCCCCCTTTTTAAAAGACCTGCTCTTTCTTCTCCAAGCTCGGAGACATTATGAGCTAATTCAAACATTTCACATTTAAAATGGAAATTGAAACAAATTCTCTCCAAATAGCAGTGATAGGGGCTGGGGGGAAACAAGGGGAAAAAAATCACTGCCTGAAAAGCTGAGAAATACAAAGTAAGAGGCTGTCAGTGATCCTTGCTGGGAAAAGTGAGAAGAACAAGAAACATATTGTCACTGTTCAGATGCGGTCAAGGTGAAGTGGGGAGACTGAATGAAAGTTACAACAATGTGACAAAAGAGAGACACAGATCCATTTAGTTTTGGAAGGAAGAGAGCAGGAGGCACAGAAGGCTAGTTCACGTGTTGCTTCTAAGCTGATTTTTGCTGTCATTTTATCATACGATTTCAGAAGGAAATGATGTATGCCCTTTTACATCTTCTGACTTTGTCTTTTAAGAATAACAGTTCGTTTCTTTCTCACTAGTGACCTTGTTCTTTTTGAACACATGGCAGAACTGTAGTGTTTATAAATCACATGGCTCACTAAGGAAAACTCTCATCACCATTGCTTATTAGCAGCAGAGCCTTCTCTTGTGTTACTTCCTAAACACATACACTGGATGGACTTTATTCCTAACAGCTCACAGATTAAGAATAAACAGGACAAACAAAGAAGTGTTCTGGGAAGGGCAGTACACCATCTGGAAATCCCTACGGCTCCACCCCACAATGCTGCACATTACTCTCTAAATTGTATCCTGCTTACACTTCCTACCTAGAAAGCTGCATCTACTCCCTCTGGTCCAGCTTGGAGAGCTAGAATAGGATCCAGAGATTATGTCCTAAAATGAAAGGGAAAAAAAAGGGGCAAAAAGTATTGTCATCTAGATAAAGTTACACTGACACGTAAAAAACAATAGATTTGGGAAACCCATCTGTCTTCGTGCAGTTCAACAGTAAGGCAAAAATTGTTGCAGAGGCAGGCCAATACCGGACCAACCAGAATGGTTTTAACTATTTAAGTATGTTGCCAATGAGATACTCTTAAAACAGCCAGAAAAATCTGGAGGTTTTCAATCTGTAAAAATAACTGTTGAAATAGAAAACAGGACATGGCTAGCCATAAATTTGGCACCATCAATCATTTGAAAGAAGCAAAGTGTATGTCTTCATTTTGTTGTTGTTCTTTCTTTTTCTAAAAATCTCTTACATACCTGAAGAGATCCTCTGATAAATACAGCTGCCATGGTTTTGGACTGTGGTATACAACTCTGCTAATCACAGAATCACAGAACTGCAGGGGTTGGAAGGGACCTCAGAAGATCATCGGGTCCAACCCCCCTGCCAAAGGGGGGTTGCTAATGCTCTTGTAATGGGAGCCTTTCCTACTGCACCCATTAGCCATATATTTATGTCCACCTAGTGAAGAGTTCATACTAGCTTAAAAAGTGAGCTCGTGCTAGTGCAGTGGGTTTATGGCTGGAGGGAGGGAGGATAGATTCCCTTCAGATAGCTCTGCTTTAAGGCATGTTGCTTCCAGCAGATGGTTAGGGTGTTCCTGGATATTCTGTTGCAGGTGTTTGAATCTACAGGGAGAGTGATTTTCTTCTGTGCTGTTTTAATTGTAAGCAGTTAGTGGTATTTCCATTGTTCCTCTATTTAAGCTTTCCTACTTTTTATTTTCTTACTGTTTTCTTTTGTTATCCCTTCACCTCTCACAACTAGCTCTTTTATTACCGTTTTCTTAGCTTTCATCTGAAATCCTGTTCTTTTTTTCAACTTCCAGTTCCCAGCCATTTTACTGTTCTTCTCTTTCTTCTGAATCCATTCCATTTTTCCTGCAGAAACTCCCTTGTGCAAGTCCTTCACAAACCTTTGCTACCCTTACTGCAGTGGCTCACTTCTGGCTGAAAGCTGGAGATGTTACAAAAGTTCCTTTTTTTTTTTTTTTTTTTTTTTTTTTTTTTTTTTCCTGACAGGAAAACTAGCCATAGTGTTTCTTCCTCTGGTTCTAATGTAGGGTAATTGCATTTCAACTTTCTGATTGCTTGAGATTTTGAGTGTTTTTGGTGGATGATCTCTCTTTTGATCATCTACTAAACAATGCTCAAAGAGGGTATCTAAATAGTATTCATGTAATTTTCTAATTTGCATAATCAGTGGTCTCAGTCAGCAATTAGTATTTTACTAATAACCAAACAAACATAATTTTCCAAATTATACAAACTCATTTAGAAATTATTTTTTTTTTCTTTTTTTTTTTTTTCTTTTGTATAGTGGTCTGATAGAGGCTATCAAAGATACACATACATATCCGGTGAATTTGAGGATTTGTAAGTCTACCAAACCTCAATTTACATAAATTTATTAAAAAGTAAATTAAAAGTAATTTAATTGTTTCTTTTTTTTTTTTTTTTTTTTTCTAAGGGCATCTCCTACTGTTCTATAACCTGATGCTACGTAAAATAGCCAAAAATATGATTAATACGTATGCTGGCAGCATACTGCACTGAAAGCAACATGGCCAGCAGGTCGAGGGAGGTGATTCTCCCCCTATGCTCTTGTGAGACTTCACCTGGAGCACTGCATTCAGCTCTGGGGTCCCCAGCACAAGAAGGGCATGGATGTATTAGAACAAGTCCAGAGGAGGGCCATGAAGATGATCAAGGGGCTGCAGCACCTCTCCTATGCAGACAGGCTGAAGGAGTTGGGGTTGTTCAGCGTGGAGAAGAGAAAGGCCTTGAGGAGACCATATAGCAGCCTTCCAGTACCTAAAGGGGGCCTACAAGAAAGCTGGGAAGGGACTCTTTGTCAGAGATGGCATTGGTAGGACAAGGAGTAATAGCTTTAAACTAAAAGAGGGTAGGTTTAGATTTGCTATAAGGAAGAAATTCTTTACTGTGAGGGTGGTGAGGCCCTGATACAGGTTGCCCAGAGAAGCTGTGGATGCCCCATCCCTGGAGGTGTTCAAAGCCAGGCTGGATGGGGCTTTGGGCAACCTAGTCTGGTGGGAGGTCTCTTTGCCCATGGCAGGGAGGTTGGAACTGGGTGGTCTTTAAGAAGCCTTCCAACCTAAATTATTCTATAATTCTATGGTTCTAGGTTGGACTGATTTTTTTAAGGTAATCTTTATAGACATCTTTCCAGCATCTCCTGAATTTTAAGTTGCAGTGCTAAAAAAGTAGTTTAAGACGTAAATTGCTATTACTACATTAGGCCCTTCAGCTATGGCTCCTAAGAATTTGTGAAAGTCAAATAATTAGACTTTTTTTTTTTTTTTTTTGACTGGCTCCTACAGTATGCAGTCCTTCAGCCTGAAAAGCAACAGAGAAACCATATGCTATTAATCATCACTGTTGTGTTTAGCACTCAACAGATTGAAGTTTGTTGTTTTCGGATATTACACACTAGTATGAAACTCATTATATATGTTGCATTTCACTGTGAGAAGAACACTTAATCCTGGTTTGCTGTCTATCATTGTTTTTGATACATTTATAAAGAGAGGTCCATGTACGGGGTCTGTAAATCACACACTACCTTTTAGCTATGTCATATTTTAAGGTAATGGTAACATGTTAAAACAAAAGCCTGTATATTGTTCATAACACACATAAGCTTTCCTTGCTGTGATATGTACAGAATAATCCATATACCACCCATACTGAGAGTGGTTATTAAATATGCTGGCTCAGTTTACTAGTGGCTTTAACATACTTCTGTAACGAGGGACTACTTGTAACATCAAAGCTTAGGGAGACATTAGCTCTTTTCCCCTATAGCCTCTGACCTGAAAGCTTTGCTTTTTATCTCTGTATAAAAGGAAAATATCCTTTTCAAAGAAGCCTAGCTAGAGTGTGGATATTTTCTCCATTGTAGAATAAGAGCTTGTGAAAGTAATGTACAATTTTTCATCTTTGTTCTGAGTATTGTTTCTTTTTGGACACTATGCCTCTTTGAGAGTGAAAACTCTTGCTTTTAAGTAATAGTGATTGGGAAAGCTTTCTAAATCCTGAGGTACTTTTTGTGTGTGCATATGTGTGTATGTGTGTGTAACCCTGTCAGTCTGATGAAAAGTGACTGAACATTTCAATTTCTGAAGGAAAACAAGGGAGGTGTATCATATTCACTGTGTAAGAGGAAGAGAATAAAATTTGAGAAATAACTTATAATCAAAATAATGTGTGAGACCCAAAGACTGTTGATTGTATGCAGTGTTTGTAATCTAAACTATACTTTATCTTGAAGAAGTTTTCACTTTTTTTTTTTTTTTTTTTTTTAAAAAAGGACACATAGCAAGTTATTTTTCTTGAGTATATTTGGTCTTTTAAATCTATGAATTGGATCGCCTTTGCTTCTGACTGTATGCATCAGATTTTTGTATAATCTACCCATCTTTTTTCAGTTCAAAGTTTTAGCATTCTTGATCTTTTGGCTTTTATATTCTTAACTTGAACTATCTCAAGGGGAACTCGGTCTTCAAATGCTGGTAAGTACCCGTGCTCAGAAAACTTGGCTGATGTATGATCTACAAAATTTTGAATGTCTGATCCCTTGTCACTTAGAAATCACAAGAAACAGAGCACTTACTTAACCAAACATAAACACAATGAACAGAAAAAAAGGCTGAACACAAATGAGAATATCATATTGTGGCTCTATATGCCATACTGTTGGTATTCTGCCGGTTATAGAGGCATTTCAACTCTGAATTTTCAATTAGCTTCCAAATACTTTCTTAAACTCGCAGACAGTGATGGTATTACAGATAGTGTAATATTTATATGATCTGGTCTCTGAGATTTCTAATAAGATCTGAAATTTCTCAATTTTTAAACTGTATTTCTTTCAAGGTCTCCTTTCCTGAGAATTCTACAGAGAAACAGAAGAAAGTTCTTGGTTCTTTTTCTTAACTTATTTATACTATCTTGAAGTATTATTATTTTATTTTATTTTATTGGTATGTGGGGTATTATATTTTTGCATTCCATGATTTATGATTTCTGAGATGGCATTGAATGGGATTCAATCTGTGACACAACTCGCAGTGGTGTTAAGAAATTAAGTCAATGAAAATTCACCAATTTTTTGAATACCTTTTTTGAATACTAATTTTTTGAATTCACTGTTTTTTGATGGGCTTTCTTTAAGATTCAAAAGGTACTTGTGATATGAGTGTTTTAAAAGTTAGCCTGGACTTTATTCCTTTTCCGTACACCTTCTTTAAACTGTTTAGTCAGAACAGAATCTGATTCTGATGTAATGGCACAATTAAATAGAAAATAAAGCTACTCAATTTTCTATTTAAGATTTAATATTTATAAATTAGTTTCAATCTTTCTTGTTCTGGAAACAAGCTGAATCACTTGTTTTTTGTTTTTAATTAAGTCCTATCATTTCATTATACTTGCAGAGCTGCAGACCAATATGTATTTTCAAGTGTTTTTTGAATTTTGACATTTACTAAAAAACAAACAAACCTCATTATTGTATGCTTTTAAATTATCCTATTGATTTTTTTAAAAAAATAATATATTATTATTTTCTAATACAATGTTTTTACTATTTGGTCTTTGAACTATGAAGAGAAAACTTTTACTTGAAAATAGCTCACAAGTTACACATATTTTATCCTTGTGTTAGGTATAGTTACAAGTGTTCTCTTAATATATTTTTCAGGAGTCTTGCAATCAGGAGGATAGAGAGGGAGTGAACAGGGATTTTTTTTTTTTTTCAGACTATAATATTTTAAAATTTAGAAAATGCAAAATATTTTTCAAAATGTAAATGTAAGTAAATTATGCATGGCGTTCATCTAGATAGTTAAAAAAATCTGAAACCTTCTGCCAGAAAAATGAATATTTTAGCTTGCATTCAACTAATATGCCAACTTATGGTTACTTACGTTTTACTCCTGTTTGCTACAGGTGAAATGGGTGAATATCAGACAGCTCATTATAGAGACAAGAATGCTGCATTCCCAAAGTAGGATGACAGAACAAGTCATGGTACGTATTGTAATTTCAGTGCTACAATACATCTTGAAGCTGTCTGAGGTAAAATGCTTACTAAGCACTGCATTGGGGCTGTCAGATTGCTTCATGGGGTGGTAATTAAATTGAGGCAGTTCTACCATTCATTTTGTGGAACTAAGGCAGAATTATGTGTATCCTAAAAAATATTCTACCATAGCCTGCTGGTAGTAGCACAAGCACAGTATTTTTGCATATATATTCTCTTCCATAGAAAGCATCCTATTTCTCTCTGTTGTCACTCTGTAGGCTGTGGGGAGGAGGGGTGCTTTGTTACTGGACTAAGCTAAGTCTGGTGGAAACTAGTCATCAAAAATGGCATCGTGTTTAAGACTGTAGACTTGGGCTGGATTCCAGCTGTGGCTAAGAGTAATAAAGGATTGATGGTCATTGTGGCCAAAGGTGGCATTAAAGTTTCCTGTCTGATTTAAAGTGTTCTCAGCCATGGCATAATTTAGAATAGACAGGGGTCCACTCAAGTGTGGCTGGACATGGCCTAAAAAATAAAGCTCAGGGCATGTTAGGAAGCAATGCAGTAAAGGAAGAGGAAGCTTTTTCTGGTCACTTTTAGAGACTAGCTGCATCTTTAAAACAGATGGGAGTTACCATGGGGCAGACCAAGGACGCCAGCTGCTCAGCAGTCTGGCAGTATGTGCATAAGGAGAGAGGCTGAAAATCAGTGCTAGTCCAGAGTGACCCTATCTCTAAAATAGTGCTATGGTTGGAGAGTTCTAGCAATTTTGTTTTCTCATCTGGAAATACTGTTCTTCCTGAGACAGGAAGACAAGTATAGCACATGGTATTAGTGATTTAGACACACATGGAAGAACATGGAGAAGTACGACTAAGTTCTTGTTTTCTTTGCTTATTTCCTGGTGAATGTGGTCTTTCTGAAATTTGTAATCTACCCAAAAACTTGCAGAGAGATAGGGAATGCAATTTTGCTGGTTCAATGTCAGAAGTAAATGTGACTACTCTAATTCCAAATTACATTCCAAAAGTATTTTAAAAAATTGGAAAAGATGATACCTATGTTTAAAAGAAACTTTCTTGTAGGATGTTTCCTATAATGCACAATTGAATTTATTGTAATGGTTTTAAGGAGCAATGGTTTCAAGCTATAAGAGGGTAGATTTACATTAGATATTATAATTAAGTTCTTTACTCAGAGGTGGTGAGGCACTGGCACAGGTTGCCCAGAGAAGCTGTGGATGCCCCATCCCTGGAAGTGTTCAAAGCCAGGCTGGATGGGGCTTTGAGTGACCTGGTCTAGTGGAAGATGTCTTTGCCCATGACAGGGGGTTGGAACTGGGTGCTCTTTAAGGTTCATTCCAACCAAAACCATTCTGTGATTCTATGATTCTGTAATTTAACATCCTTTAAGAAATTGTTTGTTTTCAGTTTTCACTTCAGTTGATTCAGTTGGCCAGTGAGGCCTGAAACTGGGGAAAAATTGCATTGACATGAAAAACAGTTTTTGAGTGTGCAATGTAAAAGGACTCCAATTATATGTCCTGCAAAAGCCATATTTTGAACTCTATAACACTAGTTAGTTATAGAGAATCGCGGAAAACTACTCTTATTTTAGGATTTAGAACATAAGAAAGTTCTAAGGAAGAAGAAAATTCTTAAAATGATGTGCTAAAATGCTTGTTTCTTCCGAAAAGAAAAGAAAAGAAAAGAAAAGAAAAAAGAAAAGAAAAGAAAAGAAAAGAAAAGAAAAGAAAAGAAAAGAAAAGAAAAGAAAAGAAAAGAAAAGAAAAGAAAAGAAAAGAAAAGAAAAGAAAAGAAAAGAAAAGAAAAGAAAAGAAAAGAAAAAAACAACTACAAACAAACATGGAAATACTTTAATTGATATACAATAAATAGCTACATTAACCAGAATCTGGCCACATAGGAAAGAAGTTGCAAAGGATGATCTTACTCCATGGACTCTCAACTCATCATGGTCTACCTGTATGACTATATGAGGGAGAGAGATGGGGGGAGAGAGATGGATTCCTATGGGGTAATTCAGAATAAGTATTTCAACTGACTTGGCTTTCACCTTGAAGCATAATTTGTCATCAAAGGATATTGTGACAGGAGACACTGCAACAGTTTCATTAACAAGATTTCTTATGCCATTCTCTGATTATGAAAAGGCTTTTTATTGTTGAAATCTGTGATTTGCCTTTCTTTTCTTTAAAAAAAATATATACATAAATCTGGTTCAAATATCTTATACATCACAAATATGACTTTTGGAAGATACAATTTTCATTATTAATTCATATTTTTCCTGTGATTATTGAATCTTTAAGGACATTATCTCCTTGACTATTTATCTTTTTTTTTTTTTTTTCTTTCTGTAATGGTAAACCATGCTGTATACACGTTCACATTCTCACATTCTTTGGTTTTATTGTTGCTTTTCCTGGTTCCTGGTTGTATTTTCTTCCTTGTGTTTGATCTATTATAATCAATTAACATCAGTTTTCATTTAGATTAATCTTTATGCTCATTTTATGTTAAACAGTATATTATAACGGTATTAGTGACATTACATTGAAGTCCCTAGTCCTGCAAAGGTTCATTTGTGTTACACATTGCACAATGTGAACAGTCCTATTGGAGTCCAGGAGTTACTAATGTCTTAATGGTTGCAGTTCATAGCACAAAGCACTAAACAGTAAAAGCAATGCATTTGACTTTTTTTTTTTTTTTCTTTTTTCTTTCTTTTCCACATTCTTCTACTCTCAGGAAAGCAGCTAGAGTAACAGGCATTAATTAGCTTTCATCCAAACTGTGTATGAATTCTTAGTCTGTAGATTCATTGAGCCTATGTCAGCCTGAAGATTAAAGGCTTCTTAACTACACAGTGATACAGCAGGCTGAACTAGCTGCAAAGGAACTGGTGTGGTTTGTTGTATAATCATTGATCTGTGGATCACTGGAACAGGCTAAGTCTCTGTGTCCAAACCAGAAAAATAGAAGTCTAACTCACTGTATCTGTCTGTTATAGTGGATCGCCATATATTGTTGAAGTCCATAATGTACCTCACTCAATTCCTGTAGTGGTAGAGACATTATTCATTAAGAAGTTAGATGCATACGACCCAACAAGGTTAATGCTTAACCTTCTTTGCTTTTGGCAGCGTGTTACAGTGTCTGGGTTGCAGCTGGAATAGAGTTAATATTCATCATAGAAGCTATTATGTTTCATGTTTAGGATTTAGGAGAAAAATAATGTTGATAATACACTGATGTTTTAGTTGTTGAAGAGAAATGCTTACACGGTCAAAGAAAATTAACTCAATACCAGCTGAAAACAAGACATACAGTTTATTAATTAATTTGGATTTTTTTTTCCTGCCACTGTGGATACAGTCGGTGGATTTCAGGTGTCCTACAGTCAAGAAAACAGCTAAGCATATACATGTATACTCTGAAGTAAGAGATTCTCCTTTAAGTTTTGCTATTAACACAACAAGGGAAATATTCTAATGGATTTATAAATAGAGAGCTTATATGCAGTGAACTTATTCTTTTCCACTTGAGGAATACTAAACATAGCCAAACAAATGGAAATTGACCTCTGATAATAATTTCAGCTTCTAAAATCAGGATAGTCAAAACTTTCTTCATCTGTAGCAAACTGACATCTTGGCTTTCCTTCACCTAGTATCCAGGATGACAATCTTCAATTACCCTTTAAATTATCCATTCACTGTTACAGTTGACTTCTGTTAATTATTCCTTCTGGCAAACCTATGATTTGCATCTGATTTAAAATTATTAATTTCAGTTTCTAACCAATCTGTATTTTACTATTTGTAGGAAAATGAGTGGCTGGAGCGTAACTCTGCAGAAAGTGAGCTCGGGGTGCTGGTTGGGCTCAACCTGAGTCAGCATTGTGCCCTGACAACCAAGAGGGCAAACTGTGTTTTGGGGTGCATTAAACACAGCAGAGCTAGCAAGTAAACAGAGGTGATTTTCTCCCTATACTTAGCATTGGTGCAGACTCACCTTGAATATTGTGTGCAGTTTTGGGCTACGCAATATAAAAATGATGTTAAGAGACTCAAAAGCATCAAGAAGAGGGCAGTAAAGCTGATAAAAAGTCTGGAAGGCATGTCCTGTAAGGAGAGGCTGAGCACCCTGGGTTTGTCTAGCCTGAAGAAAAGAATGGTAAGAGGTGACCTCATTGCTCTCTACAACTTCCTGAGAAGCAGAAGTGGAGAGGGAGGTTCTGGTCTCTTCTCTCTGGTAACCAGTGATAGGATGGGCAGGAATGGCACAAAGCTGTGCCAGGGGAGGTTCAGCTTTAGCATTAGGAAAAAAATGTTTTTACCATGAGGAGGGTGTTCAAACACTGCAACAGACTTCCTAGTGAGGTGGTTGATGCTCCATGCCTGTCAGAGGTCAAGAGGCATTTGGACAATGCCCTCAATAACATGCTTAGACTTTTGGTTAGTGGTTGGGCAGTTGGACTTGATTATATTTGTAGGTCTCTTCATGCTGAACTATTCTATTCTATTCTATTCTATTCTATTCTATTCTATTCTATTCTATTCTATTCTATTCTATTCTATTCTATTCTATTCTATTCTATTCTATTCTATTCTAGTGCACATATTACTTCAGTAATCTAGAAGACATTTGGCCATCTGGAGATCTCAAAATGCCCTCAGACTGTACAAAGGAAGGTTCCAAACAGGCTCACTTTCTCACTTACTATGGAACACTACTAAATCAGAAGTTTAGTTAATAATATTTTACATTTAGTTTTGATACTTGTTCTCTCTATTTATGCAAAATGTCTTATGAAGGATGACCTGAGTTGATGAGTTGGGGGAAGGGAAGAGACAAAAATATTCATACCCTTTATTTGTGCTCAGACTGCTGGAAAAAAAGAAAGGCTGGTCAGATTCAGTGAGTACCACTTTTTGGTAATTTCAGTCTTTCACAATAACTTTCAAAATATTGATGAATTTGGGTAATATTTCAAAGAACCAGTTCACAAATACCATCAATGAAAGTAACAGAGATGGGAGCTCAGTGGTTAAGTAGGCTCTGAAAAGTATTTTGAGAAGCAATATGAGATTTACTATGACGGGTGTCATGATAGCAGATCTTTTATTTATATCACAAACTTAACTGGACCTCATAAGACTGGAAGTCTATATCTTTATATCTTTTTAAATCAAAGAAGTAGCAAGACATACTGGTGATGGTACTCACAAGTTTTAGTACCCTCTCTGAGAAACTGCCAGTGTTACATTGGGTGATTCATTTAGCTCCCCAATACCCATTATGTCATTTGCCAAATGAAGATAAACTAGAAAGATTATTAGAAACATTGTAAGCACGGTCGCACTTTAAAATTTCTTTAAATGAAATCAAAGGTTGTTTCTTTCTAATGGGTACATTGCAGACAGAAATCAATTAGTCTGATAACATTACTATTGTCCAAAATGGAATATTATTGGAATGGTTTGATGTCTCATAATTGCATACTGTATGATTCTTTAACTCTTATCTCTCCCTCAGTCTGTGAATTTAAAACCATCAGGAAGATGTCACATTGGTATGAGTATTCTTCAGTGATAAGAACAGTAATTGTTGTAGGGAGACTTCTTAATCTTGGGTCACTCAAATCCCTTTTAAAGACAGCAGGTGCTCTCCAGAACAAGCATTAACAAGAAGAGATTATGAGGTAACCTGTTGTTCTTTATATCTCAGCATCTCATGACAAAGCTTACCATTGGCCAGTGTGTTCAGAAGCCAGTCAGTACAGGGGAAAAAAAAATCAAATGTGACTCAGGAAAGAACTTATGCTTTCAGTACTAAAGAAAAGATTCATTTTAAAGGCTGAATACTGAGAACCGTTGCAGGGAAATTTAGGAGATAATTATATGAGTGGATTATAAAGGCAAGAATAAAAAATATTACATCTGTAAAAATCCAACCTACAGATATTAATGGGGTATATAATCAGAAAGAATTTCTCCTTCCTTTGAAATTAAAATCCAAAACTACATTTTGCCAAGTTCGTATTGTGTTGCAACTTTCTCTTTTCATACTATCCCTCATCTTCTTCACAACTGTGGTAAATGTGGGGAAAGCAAATTATTTATTGTAGCACTGAGGACTTCTTCATACATATAAGGTTGTGCCATGGGCTGCTTAGCATTTATAGAATGAACTGCTGAAGCTGAACATGCTCAGGGTCTAGCAGAGCTCTTTCAAGTACTATCATTGTGGAACAAAATTTTTATTTTCAGCTCTCCATCCTTAATGAATTTTTGGATTCAAATACCAAGTAAATTTTGTTAAAATAAGATTTTATCTAATCTTGTTTCCATCAAGATCATAGCACAAAATTATTTGAGTGAAGAACATCTATGGCAGTCTTTGTGAGGTTAAGAATTAATAACAGTATAAATCACTGCTTTCAGATGATAAAGCTCACTTTCAAAGGCAATTCAAGAAAAGATTTTTAAAGGTATTTAAATTCAGAGATGTACCTAGCACTTTCTAAGAGTGCAATAATCTCAGTGAGTGTTAGGGGCTTAACCTTTCTTCACTCTACTTTGAAAAAAAATCATCTAGGTGACTATCACTGTCTTTAAATTCCTAAATACTTAAAAAAAAAAATCTGGCCTTTGATAACCCAAATCCAGTAAGGCTTTTTGTCTTAAAGTCTAGATCCTCATAGGTGTTTTGGGTCTAACTCTCTTAAAATATGAGTTAAATGCCCAGGTACTTTTGAAAATCTGAACCTTAGTGCTCAAGCCACTTCTGAAAGTGTATTAGACTACTCAGGTATAGTACCCTCAGGTACTTGTGAAATACTTTTCCATAATTTCTGAGAAACTGTTATAGAGAAATTTACTTTGTTACCCACTTGCTTTGTCCCAAAGTTTGTATATCAAGCTTGCATAATGTATATTATGGAGAATATTTTAAACTTTTTTTTTTTTTTTTTTTTTTATCAAAGAGATTGTCAAAACTTTTTATAAAATGAAAAATTGTAAATATAACAAAAGAATATATTTAAGTTTTCAGTAGGCAAATGTGTTTTTTTAATGGAATTTAAACAAATAGATTTTTTTATGATGAAAAAAGCAACAGTAAAAGCAGTGATTATGTTTTTCATAATTCATTTGCCTCCTTTGCCCTGCAGATCTTGTACAGAAGGAAAATGAAATCCCTGGCAAAGCCTACAGTGTCATCGACTCTGAAGAAGGACTCAGAGACCCATTGGTGTTTAATGACCCTTATTGGCCTGCATGAAAAAAACTGGTATGATCTACTAAAAGAGACATATGGTTCTTTAGAAATATTAAGAAATACTATTTTCTTCAAGGGTACACATTGTAGTCATGCATTTCTAAACACTGCCTATTTTTAGATGACTGCCTTTAGAACTATAGTCCAGATTTGGTGGGAAACTGCATTCATTTTCATTAGTATTTGACCAACAGCAGTGGCATTTTACCTATGCTGCAATCATGCAGTTTTAATGTTATTAATATTCAGAAACATGATATAAATCTAAAAGTAACGCAAAAGGTGAGAGAGGTAAACAATAAAACGAAGACCAAACAAGAGTTATGTGTAGGGCATAGGTACATTTTATATTTACGTGGTGATACCCCATAGTTATAGGTAAGTGTTGAAATATTATGTTTCTGTATTGATTTCATCATTAAAGTAAAATATAGACTTTAAGAACATTAATTACAGTTGGAGATGATGTAGTGGCAACTGAGAGAGATAAGAGTAGCAACGACCTGGATGATGGAACAGAGTGCACCCTCAGCAAGTTTGCTGATGACACAAAACTGGGAAGAGTGGCTGATACCCCAGAGGGCTGTTCTGCCATTCATAGGGACCTCAACAAGCTGGAGAGATGGGCTGAGAGGAACTTCATGAAGTTCAACAAAGGCAAATGCAGGGTCCTGCACCTAGGGAGGAATAACCCCAAGCATCAGTACAGGCTGGGGACTGACCTGGACAGCAGCTCTGCAGAGAGGGACCTGGGAGACCTGGTGGACATCAGACTGACCACAAGTCAGCAATATGCCCTTGTGGCCAAGAAGGCCAATGGTATCCTGGGTTCATTGTGTATCCTGCATGAGTGTTGCCAGAAGGTCAGGGGAGGTGATCCTGCCCCTCTACTCAGCTCTGGTGAGGCCACACCTGGAGTGCTGTGTCCAGTTCTGGGCTCCCCAGTACAAGAGAGACATAGAACTACTGGAGATAGTTCAGAGGAAGGCTACGAAGATGATTAGAGGACTGGAGCACCTGTCATATGAGGACAGGCTGAAAGAGCTGGGCCTGTTTAGCCTGGAGGAGAGAAGACTGAGGGGAGACCTCATCAATATATATAAATATCTTTAGATATAAATATCTAATATCTAAATATCAAGAGGGTGGAGCTGGTCTCTTTGTGGTTGTGCATAGCAACAGGATGAGAGGCAATGGGCACAAACTGTAGCACAGGAAATTCCATCTGAATTTGAGAGGGCATTTCTTTACTGTGAGGGTGACAGAGCACTGGAATAGGTTGCTCTTAGAGACTGTGGAGTCTCCTTCTCTAGAGATATTCAAAACCTGTCTGGATGCCATCCTGCACAATGTGCTCCAGGTGATCCTGCTTGGCAGGGGGCTTGGACTAGATGATCTTCAGAGGTCCCTTCCAACCTCAGCTATTCTGTGACTCTGTGATTCTTTGAAAGTGAGAAAACAGAAAGGGGGAAAGGGAAAGGGAAAGGGAAAGGGAAAGGGAAAGGGAAAGGGAAAGGGAAAGGGAAAGGGAAAGGGAAAGGGAAAGGGAAAGGGAAAGGGAAAGGGAAAGGGAAAGGGAAAGGGAAAGGGAAAGGGAAAGGGAAAGGAAGGGGGAGAGAGGAGAGGAGAGGAGAGGAGAGGAGAGGAGAGGAGAGGAGAGGAGAGGAGAGGAGAGGAGAGGAGAGGAGAGGAGAGGAGAGGAGAGGAGAGGAGAGGAGAGGAGAGGAGAGGAGAGGAGAGGAGAGGAGATGGGAAAAGCAAGAAGGGTAGAGGAGGAGAGATAAAATGAAAATGCACCATCTAATCACAAAACAACAACAAAAAAACCCATTTCGCAATAAAGAAGAGTAGTAAAGATTCAGTTAGAAGAATTTAGGAAACAAAGAGGAAAGAACAAATTCCTGTCATAACATAAAATAAAATATATAGGGCCAGAAATTATTGTATGAGCAAGCTTTAGTTAAGATGCTGTTAAAATGCTGAATATGTCTAAGCCACTCAGTGGACAGTCCCAGTTTAGATGAGATCAGATGGGCAACACTGTGCTTTGTGTTCCTTTCTCGATTGTGTGTCCCCAGAAAAAAAGCATCTACATGGCATTCTGCTACAGTTTTTCACTGGTTCTAGACACTGTACATGTATAAAACAGAGGTTACAAATTTGTCTTTTCAAGAGCATTTGTAAAAACAATATGGTTGTTTCTGGTAGCTTATCATTTCTTCCTACTTTATGATACTTACAAGAGATGGAATTGAATCTGGACATTTTCTGAAAAGTTTCATGAGAAGCTTTATGACAATTTAGGTGAATCAAGATTCTTCCTAAAATCAATTCAGCAGCTGGAAGTAATGTACTTGTCATTTGGGAATATTAATATGAAAGAAAAATGACAGGTATATATAAGAAACTAAACTGTATGGCGATATCAAAAAGCAAAGTGATGAATGCTCAGAAATATTTGTTGCAAGATTATACAGTCATCAGAGATACAAATGTTAAAAATATATTTATTTTTTTCTCTAATTACATCCCAGTGATTTAGAAAGACTGCAATCCATGTAGACTGGTACATTCTGCATAACACGGTGTCATACTCTTTATGCTGCTGATTAGAGTCCTTTAACAGAAGTACATGATCTGTGTCAGATTTTGCAACACTATGGTAGGAGGAATGGAAAAGGTGCTTTTGCCTCTCCTCACTATGGATGCAGGAGGAAAAAAAAATCAAAGTCTAGCAGGGAATGTCAGAAGTTCAGACTTCTCTGTGATGGGGCTGATGAAATGCAAGTGTGCTGTAAAAGAGCCAAGTCCCATATTCTTACTGGTGAAGCAAGAGAAAAGCAAGAGAAATTGTGATTTTCTGAGTCCCAATAAGAATCCTTTACCCTATCCAGCTAATGTAAACAGCTTTAGAACGGATTTGTATTCACTTTGGAGTTTCCTTGCACTGCTAGAGAGTTTAAACTTGTCATTCCCTGTCAGAATTAATTCTCTGGTCTGCTCCTCTAGTATTACAATTGCCTTCTCTTGAACAATTAAAGAGATGTGCTTCAAAACCCATCAGGTATGGGAACAAAATTTGAGTGTTACATGTTGAAAGTATTCAGGAAACATCAATTAACCACCTTGTCTCTCTTCTGAATTGTTATCCTTCAAATGTTAGTGCTGACAACCATAACAAAACACACTATTTTGAGAGGATCATGGCAGCTTTGAGTATGCTTCCATGTGAAGACCAGGGGAAGTGCAGAAGTATCTCCATTTAGAAAATCTACCATTGGTTTATTTTACTCTTTCTGTTATATTAGTTATGAGGTGACTAAACAAATATGGAGAAAGAGTATGTAAAACAAATTCAATTAAAGGTTATCCAAAGAATGTAAATATATTTAATATTGCAATCTGTGGATTGCAAGTAACTTAAATTTGAATTAGATACCTGTCTTTCATTGCGTATGCCCTACATACACTTAAAAAAAATGCCAGGAAAATGGATGGTATAATGATTTTGGTAGCTTGGCAGACGTACACACTTGGTTCATTTCTCCCTGTGTTGACTTTGTCCTTTACGGTCCACAGATGGATAAATGTATTAACATGTAGTTTACCACACAGGTCAGCGGATCTTTCTTATTTGCCCTTGAAAACAAATGTTCTGTCTGCTCTGCATGGATAATTCATAAGATTTAGTGGCTCTTCTCTGCATGTTTGGCATTCAGAAATGTTGCTTCCCCAAATGTGTAACTGTCTTCTGCACATGTTAGGCAGTTCACTGCTGCTGAAAGCTGGTTACACATCTAAGGGGTTAGATTTGTGTCACACAGAGATTTTTGGTTCTTCAGTACAAAGGCACATTATATTATGTTCCTAATGACAAAAATCTCTCAATTTCATGAATATCAGAACATAGTGTTTGAATGTTCTTTAGACACAATCAAATTGTATTGCTTGAAGACAACTGCTTGATGGTATTTTAGTCAAAAATAATAGGCAATGGACAATAAATAATCTTCCTTATTTTCTACTAGTCAGTGAAATAACAATGTATATGCATACATGTGTTTGAGTACAAACACATAAGTAAAGAAGCATAACTGACAGAAAATAAAGGCCAGTTATCTAGGTGAGGCAACTAGAAGATGTGACACCTCTTTAGATATTGTAAGTTATTTATTTTTTTTTCTTGGTAAACTTTGCAGACTACTTAACTTCCGTGGTGCTGCAGAACTCATGCTATCTACAAGGCTAGCAGAACAAAAAACTGACCCTGCTTCAAAGAGCTTGTGGTAGAGTAAGATAAACAGTTGAATATTTTCAGGATACAGCCCCTCCACACCAGGAGGCAGTGAGACAGTATTGATCTGCTGGGTAAGCAGCAATCACATTTCATCAGTAGTTTAGTCATTATTGAGTCTCTAGTCATCATAGTAAAATAAAGATTTTATATGTGACTGTATCCAGGTATATACTCACAAAAATGAAACAACTTGTTCAGCTCTGCTTTGCAAAACTGTCTTTTCTGTCTGGACAGGGAAGATTTGTGAAGGTATGAAAATAGGAACAATTACTATATTTTTCTTCAGACTAAATGAAATATAAAGACATTTTAAGGACAATTCATATTTCTGAAACCATAGCTACACAAAGATTTTAACTGGCACAAGACATCACTGCCATAGAATTAGGAGTTTTCCATAACCTCCTACTATTATTTCTTTTTCTCCCTGTGCAGCTACTAACAGGGATGCTGCTAAATTGTGACCCTCAACAACTGATCCAAATTAAAAATAATATGCTAAGGATAAAAATTAAGCTTTTGGCTCCTTAAGTTCTCCTACCAATTCATCTTGTGTCTACAAAAATGTTTATGACACCAAAGCAGAAGAGGTAGGTGACTCAAAAATGAGAACTAACACCTCTTAGGAGCAGCACTAACTTTTGCTAACTGAAGATGTCCATGTGACTGTGAAAGAAGAAAAGCTGTCTCCAGAAATAAGAAGAACAGTGATAAAAATGTATTACATCCTATCAAGTCTGAGTTTATTGAATACTTGTCATCTCCATGAAGTTTTTTTGGCACAGTAGCACCAGTAGTTGATTAGATATTTTTAAGAGATCCTCAATAATTTAATGCTTTTTGTTATATTGTGTTTGCATCTATTGAAAGATATACTGAATGCTGTGCATAATTACGTTCATAAGAGAAGAGTATTAGTACAGATGCTGAAATTCAATCTCTTTTATGAGCAGCTAACATTTTATTATTTGATGGCAAAGTTAAAAAAGGTGGGATTGACTGGAATATGTGAGTCCTGGCATGTAACTGTGTCCTTGTGCTGGTGGTTAAAGTGACATATTATTCTGCAGGGATTTGGAAAACATCCTGTATCCCCTAGGCCCAGGGCATCATTGCCCTAAAGAGAATCATTGCCAGTGACTGGGGGCAGCATGAACTTTTGTTTACTGCTCAAGAAGAACTTGTATATTTCTAGTCCAGGTGCTGAAGCTGCTTTAACAAGCAGCTGGTGTATATACTCTGCAGTTCAAGCACTTGTTTCAGTCCTGTGTGCCTTGGAGTTAAACATCCCTGTTATGCTCAGACCCCAAAGGAATGCTCATTGAGAGAAAGAGATCACTCATGGGCCTTCCTGCTTTTTGCTGGTGAATCAGGGTCAACTATCTCCTGCAGCTGAGTCCACAGGCAGGTACATCATTGTTGTTGGTGCACTGTCAGTGTACAGGTATCAGAGCTTGACAAAATACACCCCAAACACAGCTGGACTGCAGGGGCTGCAGAGGTCTTCCGATCTGCATGTGAGGGTACATTTTATTTTGTCCTTTCATGCTTGAAGAATAAGGCATACAAATTCTTCTTGAACAGTATGGCTGGGATAGATTTGTCTGTTTTTCTCCACCATGCCCTTTCCAAAGTATGAATCAAACCCAGATGCACGGCAGTCTTGGCAAGCGATTTCTGCCACTCTTGCCTTTCTCTTCCCCCTCCCCTCCAAGCAGTGACTATAGGGGGCAATACAACCTCATTGTACAGCCTGTGTACATCGCCTACTTACCACATTAATAGGCAGAAACTTTCAAGACTCAAATTTTACTTCTTGCTTCTGAATAATTAGCATCATTACAAAGATAAACTATATTGCTACTTGATCTCTATGAAATGGAAGTTTTAACTTCAAAACAGATTTTACTAGTTAGATTATTTTATTTGAAAATGAAAGTAATAAATAGTGATTTTATTTCCTACCACTAATTCAAATTAAAATCTAAAAAAAAAAAAAAGACACAAGAAGGAAAAAATAATTTTTAAATTCATTTGACATTGATCACTAAGCAGAACTGCTCCAAGTCTGTATGTATCTCATGTTCATGTAATTCAATCTGTATGCCTGTCAATATTTCTGATGCAGTTTAATTTCTTCAGATTGGTTTCTTCCTGACATAATGCATGCTTCTAAAAGTTACTCCAATTCAGAATGCTTAAATGATACACCTATATTTCCATGATTTTGTGAAGAAAATGTTTATAAATTAAAAATACAGAAAAGGTAATTGCTATAACAATAAAATCATCTCTAAATTAATTTAGTTACATTTTTCTTATATTAATTGACCACTTTACAGTAAGCAAGTGAAGAATGATAACAATGATAATTTTCATATCTTCTTCAATATTATATATTTGTGTACCTCACTTTTCCTTCTTCAATATTTCTGCTCTTAGTAAAGGAAAAGTTAGAAGATTCAGAGCTGAACTTCCGTTAACCTGAGCAGAAAAGTTGTTGTTACAGACTATTTTCTATTATTTAATTTTGTTTCATTATGATTGTTGACAGTTACTGTTTACCAGAATTTCCCTGAAGCAAAAATGTTTTAATGCTCAACACATGCATTAAAATATGTTCTATTGTAATATGTTAAAGCCAACAGAAATATAATTTTACCAGAAATCTGTGTTTAACACTGCAGCACGTAAAGCCTCCAAACACAGATGAAACTGGAACTTTTATTTGAAGGGAAAACAAAGCCAGCAGTAATCTACCTTAGTACTTAGAGCTATGCGATATTTTTTGTAATGAAATTCAAACCCAGGTGAAACTAATGCAATGTGGATTTTTGTTGTGGAAACATAGCATAGTTTGAAATATATGCTTTCATACTTGGTGGCTTTATATGGCTCACAATCAAAACTAGAATTTTCAGCTGAAGTTCCTTTTTAATTTTCTCAAACATTCAAATTCCAGAGGAAAGTCCACCGACTTCACTGAATGCTGAAAATTCTCAGTTTCTAATCCTCTACTGTGAACACTTCAGGTTTACTCAATAGCTTGCTGACCTTTGCTTAGCCATGTACACATTTCACTGGGAATTTCCAATGCTTTTCTCACTAAAAATCGTGTTCGACAATATTTCCTGATCATTAACGCCTGTGTACCTAAAGCATAGATGAAACACATCTTCTACAAGCCAAGAATACAAAAACTATACCTTTTCATATAAGCACTTTTTTTTTTTTTTTTTGTCAGATTCATGTGAAAGACGCTTTTAATAACTCCTGGTGTTAGATACTGCTGGTGAGTCTGACTGTTTATTAATGTATGGTGATAGGATTTGGTCCTCCCTTTCCACTTTTTCTCCAAGAACAGTGCTTAAAGAGGGGCTAGCAAATAATCTGTTGAGGTTGATGGGCCATGCTTATCCACTAAAATAAAAACCATAAGTCTCAAGAACTGCAGAACAGATTTTATAACTTTAAAGAAATAAGTGAACAGTTTCTGAGCTGAGAATTTGGGCAAAATAATTAAAAAGAAAAAAAAATCAAATTAAAACAATGGTTAACTATTCACCACAGGAAAAGAGTTCAAAGAGTTGAATAGACTTTCACCTTGTTTTTTCTTATAGATAACAGCTGAAATATTTGCCATGCTCAAAACATAAATGGAAGAGCTGCACTAGCAAAAATTGTAGTCTTTTATGTGGGAAGTACTGAGTGATTTGATCAACTCATGTAAAAATGGAAAACCATTAAAAGTAGGTAGCATTCACCAGAATGAAGTATGAAATAGAGGAGGCACTTGCAAGGGGATGTGATATAGAACAGTGGTGTTTGAAAAAATTCTAATATGGTGTCTGTTTTTAAGACAGGACTAAAAAGAGTTCCTGTGAATTAAGACCAGTGAACCTCACCTTCCTTCTGGGGAAATAGATTGAGAGTCTAATTAAGGATAGAATAGTTCAGCAAATGGATAAGTATAACCTAATAGGGTCAAAGCTGCACAACATCAGTAAAGGGAAGGCATGCTCCTCTAACCTGCTGAAGTGCTTTGAAAAAGTTAATAAAATAGTAGATAAAGGTGACCCAGTGAACATAATTTATTTGGATTTTCAAAAAACTCCCTATAAGGTCTTTCATAAAAGACTATTAAGGGAAAAATATAACTATGAGGTAAGGGGCAAAATCTCACAGTGGATTAAAAATTGAATAAATGATGGTGAAAAACTTGCACTGAAAGTCTTCACCTAAGAGTGTAAAGAAGTTAATAGTAGAAGGCTCTAAAGGTTCAGATTGGAGCCTGTGTTAATATAACTTTTAATGATTTGGACATTGCTTCTGCTAAAATGGACATTAAATATTGGCTAGCCGAAGTGAGAGGACAGTGAAACTAGGGGAGATTGGTTAGACTGACAGCATGTACATTTTACCTTGAAACAGTGGTATTCATTTTGTGAATTATTTTGGCTCCAGCATCATATTACATGTCAGGATTTTTCAGTGAGAATAATTTTCCTGCTCTCTGAGCAAGTCTCCAATAGGTACCTCTGCAACACCTGTGTGAAGTGATTTTCCCCCTCTAGGTGTAGGAGTAGACAGACTTACATGAGAATGAGGAATTCCCATATGCCGTCACTGCACCTTTTCTGCAGGCAAACCAGGATGCATGGCTAAAAAAAGAGCTGTTTATTACAGTAAATCCTCCTTCATAAACAGTTACAGGGAACTCCAATGCCTGTTGGGTCTTGCTGGTGCATCTGTGTTTTCTGAGGTGCTGTTAACTTTATTATGGCACTGAGGAAATTACTGGCATTAGTCTACCATCATCTGGAGCCCAGAAAGTTGTAACTCACTGCCTTTTTTCTTCTCTTGAAGCTCTTACCTGCTAATTCCCAGAATTACTCCCAGAACTCTCAGTCCCATCTTTTTGTGAATTGTCTGTGGGAACTACATTCAATTTTGCATCTCTTTAAGGTATGCACATCTCTGCTGATTGGAGCCCAATGTTAAAGAAGATCAGGAACCTTTGCCTGATCAGGTTCATCGTTCATCCAGAAATGACTAAGCTATTAGGTTGTGTGTTTTTTTTTTTTTTTTTTTTTTTCCTGCCTTTAAATATATATATATATATATTTATTATTTTTGGCTTCATCGTCCTTTCTGCACTGCATTGAATTTTAACTCTGTAGGAATATTTGAAACATTTTCCACTGAAGGACTAAAGTAGCATTTGTTGAGACCATGACCTTATATGAAGCCTATTATATTTATTTGATGTAAGATACTCAGTTCCTGCTATTCTCCAGGTATCATACCCATTCTGTTGAAACATTCGGGTTTTTTAAATGCTAAAAAAGTGAGAGCTAACAGCTGATGTCTCCTTCACAACTCATATGGGTCTGTATAGCTTTAGTGTAAGCACAGTGAAGAGAAACTTTTGTGTTGCTTTCAATAATTCTTTGTAAAAAGAATCTATTATACCATTTATACTGAGGCAAAAATGCAATCTCTATAAGGTGCAACATTTTGAACTATGAATAAACACAGTAGGAAAAAAGATGATTTCTTGGTAAAAGAAATGTGTGCAAATAAAAACACTAAAAATAGCATTTATCTTGATCAATAACTCATGCTTTCATTTTTTTGTGGAAAATATTAATAGAGTTCTTTAAATAAAAAAAGTTTTTTTTTTTTTTCTTTCTCTTTTGTTGTTGCAGCCCTGTTTGTATTTACATCCAGTCATTTATTGCCCATTAAAGAAGTAATGCTATGTTAATGTAAGGGAAAAAATCAATGCTACTCAGATCAGTAGCTGTGGGGAAACAGTGCAGCAGCTGGTTTGCAAACAGCAAGCCCACATAGATCAATGAAATTACAAGCTAAATCTGCTGATGCTCACAAACTGCTCCAGCATTGTGATGTCTAACCTTTCTCAAGTTCAAGATCTCTGGCAAACCAGCAATAGCTAAATGGAAATAAAAAATAAATAAATAAATTTAAAAAGAGAGAGAGAGAGAGAAAGGAAAAAAAAAAAAAAGAAAAAGCAAGCAAGCAAGAAACAAAGAAAGAACATAACAGTCTAGTGGAAAATTTTAGTATGATATGTAATATTCCACTTTTGAAGTTATCAGTATAACTGCACATTTGTAACAGATATAAAAGCCACTGTAATCTCCCAGTGAGCAAAGCTGCGATCTACACACTCTGGAGATTTTCTGCCTTAAGAATGTTCAAATCTGTCACATATTACCTTGAAATGTAACACTGGAGGGCTAGAGAGCACTTCAGTAATATGGTTGTTAATATGAATTCCAGAAAATAATTTATCAATGAACAACATTCTGTGATGTGCAGTGTCTTTTATTTTCTGGCATGGTTGTAGCCTTTAAAATGGTTTGAAATTTGTTAGCTTGTAAATTAAACATGCAAAATATTTGACTTGTTGAATGCAATATTCTTTTACATATTTGCCATTCATTTGCTATTTTATGGTAATGGAAGGGACCTCTCAGTATTTACCAGTATCATATGAATAACATGCCTTATAACTGATTATTTTCAGGGCAGTCCTTCCCCTATTTGTCCCAGTTTTTAAATACAGCAGAACTTTTCAGGTGTTAATCAACAAGAAGATACAGAGAACCTGCCTCTGAAGATTGCTATAAAATGGAATACATTTAAAAAAGTGGAATAGATTCCTTCCAAAGGAATTAAAAAAAAAAAAAAAAAAAAAAAAAAGACATCTTGAATTTCCTTCAAATATTGACATACGTACTGGGGGAGAGGGGAATATGTACTCTGCAAATATATAATTCTTATCATCTACTAATTTCCAATTGCTTTGTGTATTGTAATTGAATGTCACATTTCAATTCTGTTCTACTATTTTGCAGGTTGTAAATTAAAAACATTGAGAGGTTGGAAACATTTTCTTGGTCTTCCAGCAAGGGCATAACAGAACAGAAAATGGAAGCCATTCCTTATTAACTGTCTTCTGTTCTTGAACTCTTGCAATATTTTAGAACCATTAACTTAATATTTTTGAACTATTACCATTCAAGAATACTCAAGATTATTTCTTCTAATGTCAATAGTTTCTTCTGGAAGAACCATTTTGGAATTTGACATCAGTTACTTTTCTTCTCCATCTTCCCCAGATATCTAATAATGAAAAAATTAAGGGAAATTTCCTTTTTTTTTTTTTTTTAATTATTATTATTATTATTATAATTTTTCTTCTCTTTTCCTAATAGTTCTTCCCAGATACAACCTGTTTCCTTCCATTGCTGATTTTTAGGTCAATTTGTTACTGTACAGTGCTACTTAGCAGTGCTGTTAGCAGGACATTTCATGCTTTATGTGGAGAAAAACTGGTTGTGTCATAGCTGTGACAATTACTAACAAGATGAAAGTTGTCTGCATACAGTAACACTGTTGGTGTGTGAATACTGATGAAGTCTCTCTTCCTACTGCATTTATTGGCTAGGAATGAGACAGAAGTCCAGCAGAGCTTAGGAGCTGATGTTCCCAAGTTTGATCCAAGTTCAACAATGGCTGTGAGGAAACACCAGGATTTTCTCACACCTTCTTAGGTCAATGACATAGGTTTGCTCACATTCAGGATAGAGTTTCTAACAACTGTGTCTTCAGGTTCTTTGTCTTCAGTGTAAGGTATTTTTCTTTTTTTTTGGACCTTATTGAGAAATTGTTTGTGAAAATATTGAAACTGTTGAGACAAAACTGAGCTTAAGGGAAGAGGCCTATTGATACCAGCATGGCCAGGATTTCACCAAAGGTCTTTTCTGAGACAAAATACGAATTCGTGATGAAGACTTTTGTGTTTATCAAATGTAGATGAACAACTTTCTACAATGAAAACTGTTCCCATGAAGTAACTGAGATGATGAAAGTACAAGAAGAAAATAAATGAACCTGCTCTGTGCCTATTCAGGTTTTCTTTGTCCACCACACAAGCAATACTAGTGGTTGTTTTGTTTCTCTTATTCCATGCATGTTTGGTACTCAAAGTATACACCTTGTGCATCATAAAGAAGTGTATTATTGTAGTGGAGAAACAAAAGAGATGATTGTGGAGGTGCAATTGCATTGTTCAGACCTTTTTATTATAAAAAAAAACATTTTATTATAACAAAAACTGTGTCCAGAGATCTCCAGCAATAATTCCTCTTGACTGCAATAAGTGCCTACTTTTGAGGAAGAGAAAGCTGATGAGCTGCAGGCTTCCCTGCTGCTAAATTCATCTAACAACACACTCCTGATGTTTTCTCCTTTAAAGACCAATAGGAACTTTATAGATTGGTTGGTTGCTCTTCTTTTCAGGCTCAGGTCCTGAAACTTTTGTGTTTATCTGTAAAGCAAGATGCAGTTATGTTACTAAACAGCATCAGATTTGAGCATTATTCAACTACACTATCAGACTAGCTATGGTAATATACATAATTTTATAGAGATTTGTAACCATAATTTTCCTAAGTTACCCTAAATGTAAAGGACTTACATTTATATTTGTCTCTATAAAGATAAAAAACAAACTCCTGAAATAAGGCATCCTGAAATATCTCTGAGCTTTAAATTTGGGCTCAGACCAAATCTGAAATGTGAGGCTTTGTTTTTTCTTTTGGTCATTGTTTCTAATGGTGACCTAAATGGGAAGAGAGAAATTTAGATCTGTCTCATGATTTTTTTTTTCTAAAAAAGAAAGACCAGCTTCTTTGACAAATAGATATATGTTTGGGCGTTTTCTTTTCTTTTCTTTTCTTTTCTTTTCTTTTCTTTTCTTTTCTTTTCTTTTCTTTTCTTTTCTTTTCTTTTCTTTTCTCCTCTCCTCTCCTCTCCTCTCCTCTCCTCTCCTCTCCTCTCCTCTCCTCTCCTCTCCTCTCCTCTCCTCTCCTCTCCTCTCCTCTCCTCTCCTCTCCTCTCCTCTCCTCTCCTCTCCTCTCCTCTCCTCTCCTCTCCTCTCCTCTCCTCTCCTCTCCTCTCCTCTCCTCTCCTCTCCTCTCCTCTCCTCTCCTCTCCTCTCCTCTCCTCTCCTCTCCTCTCCTCTCCTCTCCCCTCCCCTCCCCTCCCCTCCCCTCCCCTCCCCTCCCCTTCCCTTCTTTTCTTCCCCTCCAGCCTCTGTTTTTATCAGTAGTGTATATGTGCTAAGTGGGAACTAGATGAATAAGTGCTCTGGCAAAAACTATACTTTTATTATATGAGAACATTGACAGAAAGTACAAGCAGATACCATGAAACATGCAGTTTTGATGAGAGAGCCAGGCCTCTAACCTCGAACAGAATATATGCTGGATGCTCATTTGGAAAGAACAAAATATTTCACATTCACCCACTGATTGTATGGAAAAAATAGTTATTGAGAAATAAATACATAAAATTCACATAACCTCTGTGGAATTATATGTGGAGGTATTAAATGTGTTGTCATGGTTTTGGCTGGGATAAAGTTAATTTTCTTCCCAGCATCTCACACAATGCTTTATTTTGTGTTTTCATGATGGTGATGACATACTGATGTTTTAATTGTTGCTGAGCAGTGCTCGCACAAAGCCAAGGCCTTTCCTGCTCCTGGTGCTGCCCTGCCAGCAAAGAGACTGGGGGTGAGCTAGGAGCTGGGAGAAGACACAGCCAGGACAGCTTGGCCAGGCTGGCCAAAGGGATATTCCATACCATGTGGTGTCATGCTCAGCAATAACAGCTGGGAGGAAACAAGGAGGAAGTGTAGGACATTCAGAACAATGACATTTGTCTTCCCAAGGAACCATTACATGTGATGAGCCCTGCTCTCATGGAAGTGTCTAAACACCTGCCTGCCAATGGGAAGTGGTAAATAAATTCCTTGTTCTGCTTCGATTGTGCATGCAGTTTTGGCTTTACTTAGTTATCTGTCTTTATCTCAACATGTGAGTTCTCACCCTTTTATCTTTCCAATTCTCTTCCCCATCCCACCTGGGGAGAGTGACTGAGTGTCTGTGTGGGGCCTGCCAGGGCTAAACCACAGCATATGTTTGCATAAGAACTATAAGATTTTATTTTAATTGAATACCAGTTGTACTGGTCTTAAGTGACTTAAATGCCCAAAGAATACCATCGCTAATGAAGTAAGCAAAGATGCACTGGCTTTTAAAGCCTAACTATATATATGTGTGTATATCTATCTATATATTTTTTATTTATTTATTTTTTCCCGAACACTACAGAACATGATCCTGCTCTTGATGTATGCAAAATGTATGCTAATGCTTCTTGGCTGTTTTGCCATGTTCATCACACACTCTAATGGTTTTCCATTACATTGTGACTAGCACTTGCAGAAACATCTTATAACCTTCCATGCAAGTGTCAGCAGGTTGGGGAGGGGAGAGGTGCTTGGTGTGCAACTGGGCCACTGAGGTAACTTCTCCAACTGCTCTCATTTAAAAAATTATTCTGGAGTTTGGTATTGCCTTTATATGCCATGATGGGGCCTATTTCCACTAAAGTGTGCCTCTTTTTCTCCTTGCTCCTCTGCTGGCAAAGAGCACTCAGCGGTACTTTTCTGTTATTTTCGCCAGAGTAATCTTAGGGTCTGTAATAGCTGATTTTGCAGAGACCTTTCCTTCCTGAATGTGCATTTCCACTTACACAGAGCTGGGTTTCCATTCTGCTTCTTTGTCAATATTCTGTATTTAAAGTCATTGGTTTCAGCTTTGCTGGTGGCTCAGCAGTCTTGATCCCATGGTGAATGGGAAAAACATTACAGAAAGGGACAGCAGCATCCTTCCCATCATCAGCAAAGTTTTGTTCTGAAGCAAGGCTAATTTGCACAGAGATAAATTCAGACATAGATAAACAGAAGGATATAAAATCATTACCTTACACACTACTGGAAACAACTAAAAAATGGTGTAAGAGATGTGATGAGTTAAATATGTGCTGTAGATTTATAGCATTAGGGCTTGTTTCTCTGTCTCTGTGCACAGCCTGTCTCCCTGAAACTGGAAATTAATGTGTTGGATGGGCTGTCTTTGACATTCATTTTCATCATTCTGATGTTTAGTACTCCAAACCAACTTTCTGATAATGAAGTTCATGCTAGAAGGGCACAGTGGACTTTTATACATTAGACAGTCTAATTTGTGTGCAGGACTAGTACTGCTTACCTTATGTTTATTGTAGCAGCACTGCCAGATCTGAAATGGTTAGTGGTCTTGTCTGCATTTTCATTATGAAACTCAGTATTTTGGGGTTTAAAACTCAACTGTCGCATTTGAGTAGAGGTGCTGCTCAATACATGCTTAGTCTGCAAGAAAATAATGTTACAAATTTTACATTTGAATTGGTATTTCAATTTGATTCTTTCATTGAAATACCGCCAAAATACAAGACAACATGAGTAAATGAGAAATGGATGTTTATAACAGATTTCCTTTCCTTTCCTTTTCCTTTCCTTTCCTTTCCTTTCCTTTCCTTTCCTTTCCTTTCCTTTCCTTTCCTTTCCTTTCCTTTCCTTTCCTTTCCTTTCCTTTCCTTTCCTTTCCTTTCCTTTCCTTTCCTTTCCTTTCCTTTCCTTTCCTTTCCTTTCCTCTCTTTCTCTTTCTCTTTCTCTTTCTCTTTCTCTTTCTCTTTCTCTTTCTCTTTCTCTTTCTCTTTCTCTTTCTCTTTCTCTTTCTCTTTCTCTTTCTCTTTCTCTTTCTCTTTCTTTCTCTTTCTCTTTTTTCTTTCTGCAGAGCATGAGTTCTGATGAGTTCTGAAAGTGGATTAATTGCTCCTAAAGTTTGCCAGATCGTGTATGTGTTTTATTCTATTAACATAGACATTTATTCTTGACTAGAGTAGCTGCTCTTGAGTGGGATTTGGGTGGCTTGGTAACAACAAGGTCACTTACAACTATTGCCCTGAAACATCTGTGCTCTCCTGATGATGAGCAGACATGGCCTGTTTGGATGCCAAACAGCTCTCTGTATTTCATATGTATGAAAGTGTACCTCAGTAGCAAGTAAGCACAGGACTATGCAAAACTGGGCATCCTCAAGCATTTGCTACCTCTATCAGTCTTCAGTATGGCTTTTTCCTAACTTCACCTTAACCTTCAGAAACATTGGAAAGCCCCCATCCCCAACACAATAGACAGAACAACTTCACCTTAATTTTATTCTTAGCATCACATCCTATTTCTCATAGAGGGTTTCATGGAATTTTTTCAATGTTGTCATTATTTCTGCTCCAGGTACCTTATGGGCTGCTGCCTGTTATTTGGGCTGTGGGATGGTAAAGGTTTCCATGTGAGGCAGCTGGCCAAGTCAGGGCTACAGGCAACAAGCCAAGGCCTCTTTCTATTGTTGTCACTTTCTTTCCTCACTGGTACAAGATCTTCCTTCCTCTCAAACTGATACAGAGACTATTAGAAAATTAATCATACCTCAGGTGTCTTGGGGAATATACTTGATTGCCCAATCGCTAATGTGTGAAAATCTTACACTGGAATAATGCCATATGTCAACCTGTAGCAATATCAGGAAAATATTGACAGTGTTTCATTAATGAAATGTTGTGCTGGAATGACCTGTATGCTGAAAATCTAGGCTACATAAATTTAAAATAATGTCTCAGATATCACTTGATCTAAGGTCCCAGAATCAACACGTATGTTGTCTCTGTGGTCAGTGATTAAAAAACTGCTGTCAAAAATGCATGTCAAACACTAGAACTAAAAATCTTCTCACATCAGTATGCTGATAAAGAGGAAATTTTGTTTGTTTGTTTGTTTGTTTGTTTGTTCCCAGTGGGATCTCCCTAAATATACTGGGTACATGGACATATGTTACCAAGTTTAAGTTCATCACTGTGAATTTCTCCACTAATTATATCACGGGTGTCTTTACACTAAATTATTAAAAAAAGTATTTTTTTCCAAAGATTGCTACTAATAATTTTTACCTGTGTGTCTTCATAAGTATGAAAAAGAGAAGCCATAAGAAGTCAGCATAAGAAGTGCAAATTAAACAACACAGCAGAAATATTAATTAAAAGAGATTAATTGGGTTGGGGTGGGGTGATAGAAAATGCTTTAATCCTCTGCATTGCCATGTGATGCTTGATCATTCTCAGGGCCAGGAAAACAAAGGGTTTGGAATTACAGCGTTGAGGAGGAAACACGATGTAAGCAGCACTTTCACCTAATATTATTTCCAAAATTTCCAAAGCTAGAAAGTGTGCTTGGGTAGCTTGCTTTAAAAAGAAGAGGAGAATGTACATAGCACCAGGATCTCTCCAGAGTTTGCCAGTTCTGTCTTGTTCAGTAAACCCTTGTGGCCAGCCCCACAAAGTATCTGGCATGGTGAAATCATTAATGCAGCCCTCAACTAACGGCTATGCTTATAGAGCTTCTTTCTCATTTTTGGCCTTTCTTCTAAGTTATTTTCCCTTATTTGTAACTCTAAGTGTTTTGACACTTTCTTTGATTCTTTGATTAAAAAAAAAAAAAGTATGCTGATTCTTTTCTCCTCTACTTTTTTTTTTTTTTTTTTTTCCTCAGAGATATGATAAACATGAAGCTTTTTCTTCCCCAAGGAGAAGCAAACAATACGCATGCATGATCATTTGCATTATCGTGTCTTCCACACGAATTTTGGAGTTCACAATAATCTAGTGTGTCTTCCTTCACGACATTACAAAATCCTATCTATTGAATGGAAAGTTTTAGTGCCATAATTTTCCAGGCAACTGCCTCTCTGCAAATAATAGCAAGCAACATGTAGAGGGTATGAAGCACATAATCTTCATAATCTTTCAATGAAATTCAAATTTGAGTTAAAAAATGTTTAATACACTACAGCTGAAAAGTTGCATCAAAAATTGTGGTAAATATAATAAAAGGTTATTTATGAATTGCAGGCATTTATAAGAAAGAATCAGCCTGCTAATCAGCCATGACATTTTCTATGAAAATATTTTAACAGTTTCATCTAATTCAATGTATATTTTTTTATGGATCAATACAGCCAACTTTTTATGTAAAAAATGTTCATCATTTTCTTACTTGCAAAATTTCTGATAGGATTTTTAAAACAAAAATGTTTCTCTGTCAGTTGTCACTATTGCTGACACATAGCTTTGTTTCATTATCTTTTAGCGCTTCAGCTGGGATGTTCACAGTCTGGACACTAAACATTTTACATCATGGCTGAAAAGGCCATAGTGAAATTTCATGTACCTTTTTTTCCCAGGCAACTGATTTTTTTTGGAAAGTGGTGGGCACTAAAATGATTCTTCACAGCAGAGATAATTGTGAGTAAAATGTTGCTTCTGAATTACCCAGTATGATAGAAAAGCAAAGTACCATACCAAACACACAGATTAAGACTAACAATCTATCAGGGACATGACTTTCAAGAACACAAGAGATACCCTGCCGTGTCTCGATATATATATATATATATATATATGGAATTAAGCGAAGAGTGAAAACTTGAAGTTTGTTTTCCTCTTCCTCAGTCAAATTTTCTAAGTTTCTTTTAACCCTTCAATGCTGCCAACTGGTGTTTTGTCAGCTACAGTTTTAGGAGAATGTCAGCACATTCTTGATGATTTTGGTTTCTATGGATAAGTATAATTCTTGGTTTATTTTTTATTTATTTCCTGAAACACTGTGTATTAAATACATTCAATTTCTGCAGACTATTCATTACATTTGTTTTTGACAGAACAAGTATACTAGAGTGTGGGGCCACTTTAAGGACTGTCAAACTTCAGCCAGCTTTTAAAGGTCAAAGCCAACTGTGACACCTACAGTTCAAATGTAATTAGTTGGAGATTTACTGGGATTTTATGCCAATCTCCCAGTAGCTTAGGGGTGACATAGTATCTAACCTTTTGGGATCCCAAGAGAAGTTCAGGTGGATGTGGGGATAAACAGCAAAAAATACTAGGTAGCATGTCGTACCTTTTAGCAAGTCATCAGTCTCTTAAACTGTGCAAGCAGCAAGACTACATTCAGTATGTGCTTTTTAAAAAGTAACCCACCAGCCTCCAACATGGCCATCTAATACAAAGTTGATGTATTTATTTGAAGCTTAGCTCATTCTGTATGTTCTTGGATCATTAAATTGAAGGACTTGTACAGTCATGGTTTTTAATGAAGCATGTTTGAATAATTATGCTAATTTAGAAAGCACTAGAATCAAATCAAGTGATCAAAGTTTTCATGATTACTACCATGTATTTGTAACCCACCCTGTCACTGATTTCTGGATAGATTCTAGCCATGGTTGCTTTTTTTTTTTTTTTTTCCTCATTTATTTAGAAATTGCCATTAATCAATGCAGAATGCATCTATATCTATCTATATCTATATCTATATATCTAATCTATATCTATCTATGTATCTATATATTTTTTTAAAGACACTAGAAAAGAACCATATTTTGCCTTATGTCTCTATAGTGGACTTTGTATGAGTTTGAAGGTAATATAGCTCCAGCAGACACCAGTCTAAATACAGTCTACAATCAATACTGTATTCTGCTTTGACAGAAAGCTGAATTTTTATCTGTTAAATGTGTGAGCTTGGGGCAGCTCCATGTCTGAAGTGGTTTAAATTTGAAATGTGATGTGCTGCAAAGAAAGTTGATTGACATCTTTGTTTATTGAAAAGTATTACATGAACAACAAAACACGGGCAGATACAGAACACGCCATTGCAAAGTGCAGCTGTGTTATTTTTCAATCCTATGAGTTCTGCCCCTTTGATGCCTGTCTGATATAATAAAACTGCAGGATATAAACCAAACAAGAATCTTATTTGATTCAATAGTCAAAAATTTGGACAAGGGTGGATCTACATATTAGTTGCGGGGTTATTATTTCAAAAGTGGTTTCATTTTTCTTTGGTTTAATGGTTCTGAATTTGAAACTAAATTAGTATATAGTTAGTAAGCAAGTTGTCTGAGGTTGCTTGAAATATTTTAAATTATGCACTAGAAGAGGAGAGAAAAGAACAGTGATGACTAATCTTAAAGCATTAAACATGCAGAATGGAGAATTAAGTTACATTTAAATTTCGTTTTAGAATAATTATGCTGTTCACTGACATTTTCCCATGTTTTATTAAATCATTATTATGTGAAGGTAAATAGAGGTTAATTCTGCTGTTATATCTTCCAATAAAGTATTATCTTTAATCTTGCATTAATAAAATAGTGGTAAATTGCACAATGGGGGTAATCACTGTACACTAATTTAGACCATTCTAAAATCTCTTCAGAATACATTGTAGCTCAAAATAGAAAACATGAAGTATAGTCTAACTTAGAGAAAGTAGAGTGCTTTTGTCTTTAAGAAATTTATAGCTACATTTCTTCAATGTATTGACTTATTGGCAATATATATTATATACAAAAGCTCTGAGCTATGCTGTTCAGGTACAGAGTCAGTTTGTCTTTTAGTCACTGCATAAGTTTCCTTGCCTTGCATATAAGTGCCTTGCAGTAAACAGGATTAAGCAGAAGTGTTTATCTTTTACATTTTACTGTAGAGTCCTGAAAGAGAATGCTTTGGGCATTTTCCATGGTCAGCATAGAATATGCTGTGTCTTTGATTCCTGTGCATCTCTCTTCAGTGACAGACACTAACTGCTGCTCACCAAGCCACACATATCCCCAGCTCACTCAGTCTCTCCTGATATGCTACAGTCCCTTAATCATTTTTGTGGCCCTTTGCTGAAGTATGTCCATCTCCCACATGTACTGAGAAGCCCAGAACTATACCTAGTTTTCTGGAGATGTCTCATCAGGGGTGAGTAAAGCTGAAAGATCATCTCAGTTAACCTGCTGGTAATATCTGCCTAATGCAGCCCAGGATGATATTGGCCTTCTTTTCTTTGAGATTGCACTTCCAGCTCATGTTCAACTGGACCCCAAGGACTGCCAAGTTCTTTTCTGCAAAAGTCCTGCCTGTACTGGTGCATGGGGTTATTTCTCTCCAGGTTCAGAACTTTGTACATTGCCCAATTTCATGTGTTGGTACATTTCTCCAGCCTTTAGAAATTTCTTTGAATGGCAGCACAGCCATATGGTTTACCAGCCATTCCTCCTCATTTTTCTATATATTACCTGTTGAGGGTGCATTCTATCCCATTATGTAGATTATTAAGGAAGAGATACAATATTGGCCCCAGCATTGACTCCTGGGATATACCACAATTGATGGTCTCTAGGTGGACTTATGTTGTTGATCACAATCCTCTGAGACCAGCATTTCAGTCAGTTTTCACTCCACCTCACAGTCCACTTATGTAGTCCATCCTTCATCAGTTTGTCAGTTTGTTGTGTTATTGGAGACAGTGTCAAAAGCTTTACTAAAGTCAAGAAAATAACATTCACCGTTCTCCCCTTGTATACCCAACCACACATCTTGCTGTAGAAAGCAATTGGGTTTGTCAGACAAGATTTCCCCTTTGTTAGGTCTAGGCTGACTACTCCCAGCTACTGTCCTTTATGTGTTTGGAAATGGTTTCAGTGATTATTTGCTCTGTTACCTTTCCAGGGACTGAGGTGAGGCTCACTAGCTGATTTCTTCCTTCTTGTCCTTCTTGAAGATTGGTGTGAAAATTTTCCTCCATTACTTAGAAACATCCCCCAGCTGCCATTACCTTTCAAAGACAGTCTGGTTTGGCCTCACAATGATATTGCCTAGGTCTTACAACACTTGTGTATGTTCAGCTTCTTTATTCTACCCTGATCCTCCTCCAGTGAGGGTAAGTCTTCCTTGTTTCAGGCTCCCATTTGTCTCAGGGAGCTGGGATTTCTGAGTGTATATCTTGCAAGTAAAACTGGAGGCAAAGAAGGCATTGAATATGTTGACTTTCTCTGTGTTCTTTGTCACTAGGTTCAAAGCTTCATTCAGCAGTAGGCCTGCATTTTCCTTTATCTTCCTTTTGGTGCTGATATGTCTGTTAGAAGTGTTTCTTGTTGCCCTTCATGACTCTCTCTAGATTTGTCTTCAGATGGTCTTTGGCTTTTCTAATGCCATGCCTGCATTGCATGCAGTGTCTCCATACTTCTCCTGATTCACCTGTCCCTGTTTCAAGTTTTTGTAGGCTTTCTTCTTATGTTTGAGGTTAGGTAGGGACTCCTTATTCAATCACACTGCCTGTCTGCTGTCTTTGCTTGATTGTTGCATTGAGTACATTGGGTACAATGGGATGTACCGTTTTTGAGCTTGGAGGAGGAGATACTTGAAAATCAGCCAGGGCTCTTGGATCAGTCCTTTCTCCAGGACTGTAACCCATGGGATTCTTCCAAGCATGCCTCTGAAGGTGTCAAAGTTTCCCCTTCTGAAGTCCAGAGTTGCAATTGTTCTTTTTGCCTTGTTCCCTCCCATCAGGGTCTTGAACTCCACCATCTCATGGTTGCTGCAGCCAGAGATTCCCTGTCTTTCAGAGCTTCAGATCTGTGACTGGTTCTTCCTCATTTGTAAATATGGGATTCAGCACATTTCATTAGCTCCTTGAGCACCTGTGTCAGTAAGTTATTATCAATATCACAGAATCACAGAATTTTCTAGGTTGGAAGAGACCTCAAGGTCATCGAGTCCAACCTCCAACCTAACGCTAACAGCCCTCCACTAAACCATATCCCTAAGCTCTACATCTAAACGTCTTTTGAAGACTTCCAGGGATGGTGACTCCACCACTTCCCTGGGCAGCCTGTTCCAGTGCCTCACAACCCTTTCAGTGAAGAAGTTCTTCCTAACATCTAACCTAAAACTCCCCTGGCTCAACTTAAGCCCATTCCCCCTCGTCCTGTCACCAGGCACGTGGGAGAACAGGCCAACCCCCACCTCGCTACAGCCTCCCTTGAGGTACCTAAAAAGAGCGATAAGGTCACCCCTGAGCCTCCTCTTCTCCAGGCTGAACAAGCCCAGCTCCCTCAGCCGCTCCTCGCAGGACTTGTTCTCCAGGCCCCTCACCAGCTTCGTCGCCCTTCTCTGGACCCGCTCAAGCACCTCGATGTCCTTCTTGTAGCGAGGGGCCCAAAACTGAACACAGTACTCGAGGTGCGGCCTCACCAGAGCTGAGTACAGGGGGACGATCACCTCCCTAGCCCTGCTGGTCACGCTGTTCCTGATACAAGCCAGGATGCCGTTGGCCTTCTTGGCCACCTGAGCACACTGCTGGCTCATATTCAGCCGACTATCCACCATCACTCCCAGGTCCTTCTCTGCCTGGCAGCTTTCCAACCATTCCTCTCCCAGCCTGTAGCTCTGCTTGGGGTTATTGCGCCCCAGGTGCAGGACCCGGCACCTGGCCTTGTTGAACTTCATGCAGTTGACCTCAGCCCATCGGTGCAGCCTATCCAGATCCTCCTGCAGAGCTTTCCTACCCTCAAGCAGATCGACACACGCACCTAACTTGGTGTCATCTGCGAACTTACTGAGGGTGCACTCGATGCCCTCGTCCAGATCATCGATGAAGATATTAAAGAGGACCGGCCCCAGCACCGAGCCCTGGGGGACACCACTAGTGACTGGCCTCCAACTGGACTTGGCTCCATTCACCACGACTCTTTGGGCCCAGCTATCCAGCCAGTTTCTAACCCAGCGAAGCGTGCGCCAGTCCAAGCCAAGAGCAGCCAGTTTCTTGAGGAGAATGCTGTGGGAGACGGTGTCAAAAGCCTTGCTGAAGTCAAGGTAGACCACATCCACAGCCTTTCCCTCATCCACCCAGCGCGTCACTCTGTCATAGAAGGAGATCAGGTTCGTCAGGCATGACCTGCCTTTCATAAAGCCATGCTGACTGGGCCTGATCGCCTGCTTCCCCTGCAAGTGCTGCATGATGACTCTCAGGAGGATCTGCTCCATGAGCTTTCCTGGCACTGAGGTCAAACTGACAGGCCTGTAGTTTCCCGGGTCTGCCCTCCGGCCCTTCTTGTAGATGGGCGTCACGTTTGCTAGCCGCCAGTCGATTGGAACCTCCCCTGATAGCCAGGACTGTTGATAAATGATGGATAGTGGCTTGGCCAGCTTCTCTGCCAGTTCCCTCAGTACCCTTGGGTGGATCCCATCCGGCCCCATCGACTTGTGCACATCTAAGTGCCGTAGCAGGTCACCAACCAGTTCTTCATGGATAATGAGGGCCACATCCTGCTCCCCATCCCCTTCCACCAGCTCAGGGTACTGAGTATCCAGAGAACAACCGGTATTGCCGCTAAAGACTGAGGCAAAGAAGGCATTGAGCACCTCCGCCTTTTCCTCATCTCTTGTAACTAAGTTTCCCCCTGCATCCAGTAAAGGATGGAGATTCTCCTTAGTCCTCCTTTTTGTGTTGATGTATTTATAGAAACGTTTTTTGTTATCTTTAACGGCAGTAGCCAGATTGAGCTCCAGATGAGCTTTGGCCTTCCTAATTTTGTCCCTGCACAGCCTCGCTACTTCTTTAAAGTCCTCCTTAGTGGCCTGCCCACTTTTCCAAAGCTTATAAACCCTCTTTTTCCTCCTAAGATCAAGCCACAATTCTCTGTTGAGCCAGGCCGGTCTTCTTCCCCGCCAGCTCGTCTTTGGGCACGTGGGGACAGACCGTTCCTGCGCCATTAAGACTTCCCTCTTGAAGAGCGCCCAGCCTTCCTGGACCCCTCTGCCCTTCAGAACCACCTCCCAAGGGACTCCACCAACCAGTGTCCTGAGCAGCTCAAAGTCAGCCCTCCGAAAGTCCAATACAGCGGTTTTACTGGTCCCCTTCCTGGCCTCGCCAAGAATAGTGAACTCCACCATTGCGTGGTCACTCTGCCCAAGACAGCTCCCGACGATCATGTCCTCCACCAGTCCTTCTCTGTTTGTGAAGAGAAGGTCTAGCAGAGCACCACCCCTGGTAGGTTCACTAACCAGGTGCGTCAGGAAGCTATCTTCCACGCTCTCCAGAAACCTCCTAGACTGCTTTCTCTGGGCTGTGTTGTGCTTCCAGGATATGTCAGGGAAGTTGAAGTCCCCCACGAGTACAAGAGCTGACGATTTCGCAACCTCTGTCAGCTGCCTGTAGAATTCCTCATCCGTCTCCTCATCCTGGTTCGGCAGTCTATAGCAGACCCCGACCAGGACACTAGCCTTGTTGTCCCTGCCGATCCTAACCCAAAGGGACTCGACCTTGTCATTCCCAACCTCGAGTTCTACAACCTCGAAAGACTCTCTAATATAGAGAGCCACACCACCACCCCTTCTATGCTGCCTGTCCCTTCTATAGAGCTTATAGCCAGGCATTGTAGCACTCCAGTCATGAGACTGGTCCCACCACGTCTCCGTGATGGCAACCAAGTCATAGCCTGCCTGCCGCACGATGGCTTCCAGCTCCTCCTGTTTGTTACCCATGCTGCGTGCATTGGTGTAGATGCACTTCAGCTGGGCCATTGCCTTATCCTCCGGCCTTGCCATTGTTCCCCCTGGCACAGCCCCAACAATCCTAGCCTCAACCCCATCCCCCTTCCTACCTAGTTTAAAGCCCTCTCAATGAGCCCTGCCAGTTCCTGGCCCAGGATCCTTTTTCCCCTAAAAGATAGGGACCCGTCTGCGGCCATCAGGCCAGGTGCTGAGTAAAGTGCCCCATGATCAAAAAACCCAAGATTTCTGCGTTGGCACCAGTCCCGGAGCCACGTGTTTAACAGGTGGGCTTTCCGTGTCCTCTCTGAACCCCTCCCTGCCACCATAGGGATGGACGAAAACACCACCTGCACTCCCGCTCCATCCACTAACCGACCCAGTCCCCATACCCTCTAGAAACCTGATGGATTGCTTGTGCTATTCTATGTTGTCCTTCAAGTTGCTTCTTTCAGTTGTCTCCCTTATCAGGAGGTCTGTAGTAGTTAGTTACTACAACATTTCTTATGTTTGTTTGCCTGCTAATCCTGACCCATAAAGTCTAAGATGATTTATCATTCATGTCTAGTCAGAGTTCCACATACCCATTCTGTCATTTTACATACAGGGAATCTCCCCTTCCTTGCCATCCTGCTCTTTCCCTCCTGAAGAATCTGTATACACCTATTGTGGTCACAGTGTTCACACTGCAGTTGTGTGAGCCATCCCACAATATAAATGTGATCCCTGTAAGAATTTAGCTCTGCAACTGCAGGCAGATTCCTAATTTCTCTCCCATGCTGTGTGTACTACTACATGTTAAGATGTGCATTATTGTGTGGTCTGACAAAACTTTTAAGAAAGTTTTCTCAGCCCGCAGGAAAACTAGATTTCCTAATTCAGAAAAAGACTAGTCTGTGCATGCACTTTTTTTTTTTTTTTTTCCTTTATTCAACTTATAGGAATACCATGTCTTTATTACACTTTAAACAGCATACTTTATTTTTTAGTCATTTCACAGAATCACAGAATCACAGAATCACAGAATCACAGAATTTCTAAGTTGGAAGAGACCTCAAGATCATCGAGTCCAACCTCTACCTAACGCTAACAATCCCCACTAAACCACATCCCTAGGCTCTACGTCTAAACATCTTTTAAAGACTTCCAGGGATGGTGACTCCACCACTTCCCTGGGCAGCCTGTTCCAGTGCCTCACAACCCTTTCAGTGAAGAAGTTCTTCCTAACATCTAACCTAAAACTCCCCTGGCTCAACTTAAGCCCATTCCCCCTCGTCCTGTCACCAGGCACGTGGGAGAACAGGCCAACCCCCACCTCGCTACAGCCTCCCTTGAGGTACCTAAAAAGAGCGATAAGGTCACCCCTGAGCCTCCTCTTCTCCAGGCTGAACAAGCCCAGCTCCCTCAGCCGCTCCTCGTAGGACTTGTTCTCCAGGCCCCTCACCAGCTTCGTCGCCCTTCTCTGGACCCGCTCAAGCACCTTGATGTCCTTCTTGTAGCAAGGGGCCCAAATCTGAACACAGTACTCGAGGTGCGGCCTCACCAGAGCCAAGTACAGGGGGAAATTTATTTATTTCTACTTTATATATATATTATTACTATTTATATATATATTATTACTAGCTTTAATCTTTCTTTTTATGAAGCTACAGAATTCCCCATTGAGTTTGTCAAGTTTGCATAACGAATTTCTCCCCCCATTACCTCTTCACATTGCCTTTCCATTTTGCTAGTTTCTGCATGTGCTGTAAAGTCGTTCTCAGACCTACAAGTTAATGGTCAGTTACATTTTGCCATGAACTCTATTTCATTATCTGAAGTGTCCATAAAGTTATTATTTTAAAAGCATGAATGTCAATAGATCTGTAAAAGGCATTTATGAAACAGTTTTGCTGCTGGTAAGAAAGAAAGAACTCATTTTGAAAGTGCACCTCTGAACCATGAGGAGTGGGATAATTCCTTACTTGCATGCTAGTACAGTAATATGATCAGAGTACTAGGGAAGATTTGCTATTGCATCCAGGACTAATTTCCCAGACTTTCCAGTGTGTCTTTTCAAGATAAAACTTGACTGAAAAGCACTTGGTTAGCTAATCAACGTTACTCAGCTAGGTTGCAAGAGGTCCAGTGAATCAAATTTCCAAATCAACTGTTTTTTAAAATAGTGAAATTACAGTTAAAATTTTTGAAGTACTGCTGGACTACTGTGAGTGATTATAGTTTGGTAACATGCAGTCTTAATTAGAGATGTGCAAGTTCTTTGCAACAAAAATGCAAGCATATGAGATTTATTAGGCTTATTCTCAGGCTTGAAACACAGATAGTGCATATTGAAACATTTGCTAATCGTAGTTGTTTACCTGAAATTTATCCTTGCAATGGATGAACTCCCACCATTTTATTGAACAGTACTACAACATCTAAAGATTGTAAGACACAAAGCTTTTCAAAAAAAAAATGTTGGAGCTTAATGTGTTTGACCCTTCTTTTCTTTGGAACATGGGAACATGAAATTTAAATCCAAGCCCCTAAGTTCTGAACCACTTGAAAAGGAAGCACATATATGCATAGATCTCCAAGAGGTGGTATATGTAGTCCCCCTTTTTTGGTTTTGTTTTGTTTTGTTTTGTTTTGTTTTGGCTGTGGGATGATTTGAAGCAAGATTTTGTTCCTTGGACATATTTTTTTGGGGCAAAGAGCCATTTCTCTTAGTGTTTTACAAGCTCTGGTGCCAGAGAGGTGGTACATAAAGTCTCAGTAAGTATTGAAAACCGTTTTTAAAGTGGAAATATTCAAAGCATGCAGGAGTCTCTAAGCATCTGTTCCAGGGACACATTAATGCATTTGAAAGGATATTAAAGCTTAGCATAGAGGGAAAAAAAGTCCTAGTGGCAAGATGTAAAACTGCTTAACAGAATTACATCCAGAACTTTGTGTATTTGATCTGAAAAAATAAATCATCTTACAGTTGCTCACATTAAAGCCTCATGTTGGTTTGGGAGCTTTTAGGATCTTGGACAGGTTTCATTTTTCTGGTTCACATAAGCTGTGTGCGTATTTGTGCAACTGCTGAACCTCAGATCAGGATTGCTGGTGACCCCGTGCACTGTTTGAGGATTTGTCTAATGTGCAAATTTAAGACAATCATTATGTATAGTAAAAAAAAAAAAATATCCACTATTATCCACCTTTTTCCCCAGTACCCAGTTACTAATAGTGGTCATGGCTTGATTAAGAATCCTTCTCAGTTTAATGTTTCCAATTAACTTGCATGGTTTTGTGGCTGACTTGATGGCCTAGATAAAGCACAGGCTCTTCTGAAAGTGGCACCAAACTTCATTTCTGGACTAAGGGATAAGGGAATCCTTGAGCTTGAGTTCAGCTTTACCTACTCGTGGATTAGGACTGTCATTCAGACTTGAGTAACACTAAATTCTGTTTAGGGTGAGGATCGGATTACTGAAATGTGGAACACTGACAGAGTGAAGGCATCTTGCTGCAAATGTAGTGGGTGAAGACTTGCTGTGGGCTCACGCCGTAGGTAGTCTCCAATTGATAGATCTGAAAGAAGGTGAAGGACTGGTGAGATTCTGGGTGAAGAGAAACACAGGCCATATCTAGCACATTCCTCAGCTGGGCATTGAGCTGTTGCCTGCAGAAACAGGAAATTCCTTAACATGTTATTAACGTGTGTCCTCTGATTTAGGGTTGATTTTAGTGTAAAAAAAAAAAATTAAAAAAAAAATATGAAGGACTGAAGGACGGGAGGTTACCAAAAGAAAAAGCAACTTTATCTTGGACCTTCTGCTGTCTTGGGCCTCATGATATCTTAGAGACTACTGTGAATGTAGTGGCAAGGAGACTAATGTGTTATGGATAAAAAACATAAATTTCTTATTTTTTTTTTGTTAAGCCAAGGAAACATGGATACTTTGAAAAGGCAATCTCTTGTATTACATGAAATAAATATGACAAATAAAAAGGAAAGAGCAAACTGATTAATATTAAGAGCATGTGGAATTTAAGTGGAATTTATAAATATCTTTGCATGTTCAACACCCAGTCCTGCACAGGGCATGTTAATGCTTGTCACAGAATTTGAAATTCATCTAATCAGAATGGAGCCTTTGAGATGTTTCACACCTGCAAATGTATCAAGTGGCTAAACCTTAATCTTTAACCGTAATATGACCTACCTATCTTGTTACTGCACATTTGCTACAAGAATACTTGCATGGACAAAAATATGATTTCTGTTGCATGTAACTAAAGTTAAAATGTGTGTTACATACAAATGTAGTATCTTACTTGGATTATTGTTTACATTTATTCTTAATAATTCTCTAATTCTTGAGAGTCATCACGCAGCACTTGCAGGGCAAGCAGGCGATCAGGCCCAGTCAGCATGGGTATATGAAAGGCAGATCCTGCTTGACGAACCTGATCTCCTTCTATGACAAAGTGACACACTGGGTGGATGAGGGAAAGGCTGTGGATGTGGTCTACCTTGACTTCAGCAAGGCTTTTGACACCGTCTCCCACAGCATTCTCCTCAAGAAACTGGCTGCTCTTGACTTGGACTGGCGCACGCTTCGTTGGGTTAGAAACTGGCTGGATAGCCGGGCCCAAAGAGTCGTGGTGAATGGAGTCGAGTCCAGCTGGAGGCCAATCACTAGTGGCGTTCCCCCGGGCTTGGTGCTGGGGCCGGTCCTCTTTAATATCTTCATCGATGATCTGGACGAGGGCATTGAGTGCACCCTCAGTAAGTTTGCAGATGACACCAAGCTATGCGCGTGTGTCGATCTGCTTGAGGGTAGGAAGGCTCTGCAGGAGGATCTGGATAGGCTGCACCGATGGGCTGAGGTCAACTGGATGAAGTTTAACAAGGCCAAGTGCTGGGTCCTGCACCTGGGACACAACAACCCCAAGCTGAGCTATAGGCTGGGAGATGAGTGGCTGCCAGGCAGAGAAGGACCTGGGAGTTATGGTTGATAGACGGCTGAATATGAGCCAGCAGTGTGCTCAGGTGGCCAAGAAGGCCAACAGCATCCTGGCTTGCATAAGAAACAGTGTGGCCAGCAGGGCTAGGGAGGTGATCGTCCCCCTGTACTCAGCTCTGGTGAGGCCGCACCTCGAGTACTGTGTTCAGTTTTGGGCCCCTCGCTACAAGAAGGACATCGAGGTGCTTGAGCGGGTCCAGAGAAGGGCAACGAAGCTGGTGAGGGGCCTGGAGAACAAGTCCTACGAGGAGTGGCTGAGGGAGCTGGGCTTGTTCAGCCTGGAGAAAAGGAGGCTCAGGGGTGACCTTAATTCTCTTTACAGATACCTTAAAGGAGGCTGTAGCGAGGTGGGGGTTGGTCCCCCCATGTGCCTGGTGACAGGACGAGCGGGAATGGGCTAAAGTTGCACCAGGGGAGTTTTAGGTTAGATGTTAGGAAGAACTTCTTCACTGAAAGGGTTGTGAGGCACTGGAACAGGCTGCCCAGGGAAGTGGTGGAGTCACCATCCCTGGAAGTCTTTAAAAGATGTTTAGACGTAGAGCCTAGGGATGTGGTTTAGTGGGGATTGTTAGCGTTAGGTAGAGGTTGGACTCGATGATCTTGAGGTCTCTTCCAACCTAGAAATTCTGTGATTCTGTGATTAATTCAGCATAATATTTAGTATCAACAGTTTAAGTGAGGACACCAGCATTTCCATTTCAATACATCATATTTTTTTCCAAAGATGAATTGATAATATTGTATTTATAAATCTCATGTTTTCAATAAACAGGAAAAGAAATATTTCTGTAGGTAGATGAAAAACAATTATTAAAACTCTTTTCTGTTTTAGACAATGAGAAATCTGTAACTACCTAAATGCTTCTGAGTGCTGCTTCTGAATGCTTAATGTTGACTGTTTTAATGATGATTGTTCAGTACCCATACAAATGTTTTGTCACCAAGTAATATATTGTTTGTGTGTGTTGCTATGATCATCAGTCAGAGAGGTAGGTAGGGACAGGCTGCTGTTAAAACACAGAACATCCAAAAAGAAATTCACCACAGACAGTAATGAACATACACCTACTTTATTTGACTTCAGGTAAATTTGTTTTTCTATATATAATAGTGTCATTCAATATATCTCACATGCATTCTACTGTACAGGTACAGTTTAAGACAAAATATGTAATAACAAGTCTTACTGTTGCAACGTATCTTACTTAAAAATATTCCTAAAAATAATTCAGAAGAAAGCAGAGCAGAGCAAACTTTTGAGATCTATGTACACATGCCTGGACTGAAACAATTGCATATGTTTAATGTTTCTAGTGATTAAAACAGATCTCCAAGTTCACCACTGCATTTCTAGAGCAAATCAGTAAGGATTTAATGAAAATATTTGTCCTCAATTGTCTCAGATTCTAACCGATCCAGATTCTAGATACCAGTATTGTGCACCCAGACTCCACCCAGATAAATCACTAGCTGAAGTTATATAACAAGATATAGAGGCCAATGAGGAAATTTAGGCATTGGAACAGGTTGCCCAGGGAGTTGGTGGACTCACCATCCCTGGGAGTGTTTAAGGAAAGGTTGTACATGGTACTTAGGGACATGGTTTAGTGGGTGATATTTGTGGCAGGGGGATGATTGTACCAGATGAACTTGGAGGTCTTTTCTAGCCCTACTGATTTTATGATTCTATGGTTCCATGAAACTTTTTTCTAAGCAGCAAAAAATTATATGCACATATATGCATATATGCACATTTGCATTTAAAAATGGGCACATGCATCTGAATACAACTCACAAATATATGTTATACACAATTATATGTTTTGTATACAAATATATATGGTATTTAAACATTTATACAAATGTATAGGTATTTAATACGTTTTCACAGAAAATTGAAGTAACTTCCATTAGTTAATCAGCAATTGAAATTAATGAGCTGTTCTACATTTGGAATACACAGAAAGTTTAATAATTTTGTAGGTTGGAGATCTAGGATTCCTCAGAATGTTGACTATTCAACTACTTAGGACAGTAAACAGAAATTTGATGTAGTTGTATAAAAATATGCATATTTATTTCATCCTTTTTAGTGAGGCAAAGACACTGTGGTCCCCAAAGGAGATTTCTTTCCTTGTATGTTCAACTATTTTTGGCATTCCTCAGTGGTACACCAAAAAGGAGCATTATTTTATCTCTGTGGGGGCCTGTTAATTTCTTGCACTGTGGACTTCTGTGAATAGTGTTCACAATATATTAGAAAATGGAGGTTAATTTTTACAGTAAAAGGTTGAAATGTTGAACTGCCCTACTGTGGCAGTGTGAAGCATCCCACAGATAACTGTGGGGAATTGAACTAGGAGCTGTACAAAGTAGAATACTATTTACTATTTTAATTGTGGACAAAAACACTTTCTTGAAATCTAAGATGTCCCTTAAAATAGAAATAGGATAATATTTAAAAATGCTGTCTAATGTATTTCATGTCCTTAATTTAATATTTTATTTTCAGATTTGTGTACATTCAAAATAAAAGCAATTGTCAGCTGAAATTTAATGATAGAATCCAGGTTGATGTCTATTCATGACATCACTGTATTTCCACTGCTTGTAAACAGCTCTTGGTGCACAAAATGTCACAGAATTTGAATAACTAGAAAAAAAAAAAAAAAAAAAAGAAAAAAAAAAAAGAGAGAGAGAGAGAGAATTCATGAAATTCATGTTGCCATTGCTCCAAATATTACACAGTGCTTATGCAGCTGATGCAGCTGGTGGGATTTGACTTAGTGACAACCTGGCACAGATGAAAGGCATGAATGGGACTTCTTTTCACTCTCTCCTTCTCCTTCTTCCCTAGTCATAGTGAAGTTTAGAATAGTACAGAGGAGAAGAAAAAAGACTGGGGTTATGATGGGTACATCAACTGAGAAAGAAAAGAACATTTTAGTTTGAGAAAGAAGAAGAACCCCTTCAGAACATTGGAAGCATATCTCTATTGCCTTCAGAGGTTTTTATTGAATACTACATATTTACTACATGATCCTGCCAACTGTTTACTCACTCTGACAATGACTTTTCTTCCTGTGAGGGTCATACCCCAAGGGACTGAAAGACACTGTTCTTATAGTCTCGACTAATAGACTTATTACTGGATCCAGGACTGCAGGCATTTTCTCCCCCAGTATCCTTTTTCAATTTAGGAAGAACATATCCATTATAAAGCTCAAGGCAAATATCTAGATATATTCAGATCTACATGTGTCTGTAGCAGAAGACCTGGCTAGGTGATTGCAAGGGGAGCCAGGAAAGCCAGAAGCCAGGAAAGCATGTCTTGGAGTCCAGACTTCTTGATGGAATGAGGTACAGTCCCAGCACCTCATCAGTCTAATATACTGGGCCAGAGAGAAGTCATTGAGACATCACAACGGGCAATTACAAACTGGCTTCTGGAACAACAGAAACAGAAAAATGCAAAACACCTGATGTCTATTTTAAACTGGCAAATTGCAGGATGCATTTGTAACTAAAGTGGATATTTGATTCTGAATTGTCTTTCTTAGTTGATTTTTACTTGGTCAAATATTTTTTTTGGCTGAAAATGGCGTGAACTTAAGTCTAGAAATGAAGGAAATCTTTCATTTCCTTAGTCACTTTAAAAAAATGTTGATAGTGAGATTTTTTCTCTTGAAAATTTATTATAATCTTGGGCAACTTTACAGAGTTGGGAACCAGTGCAAATTTGGTAGTAGAATAGCCCTTAACATCCAGGTGTGTCTTTCATTAGTCCTGTTAAAAGCTATCTTGATATGGCTGAGTTATGAGGCTCTAAGGATGCATTCTTTAAACGCGCGTGTTGATCCTGAACTAATCATTTTCCTTATTAATCTCTTGAAACTCCATTTGGGTCCACAAGTTAGCTAAGCTAAGCAGAGATTCATATTCAGTGCATGCTTTCATGATATCCTTTTGGTTCTGGCTTGTGCAACTTAAGTGTATTCTTTCTTTTCCCACTTCTTCTGAATGTGTCTATAAACTGGTGACAGCCATGTCACCATGTTGTGATGATGACATCACTCTTGTGATTTCACGGAGTTATGTAATAAATTTCCTTTATTATGTACCTTCTGACTCCCTTAGCTCTCTTCTTCTTACTTGTTTGTCTCAAATGAGAAATGTGGAAGAAATAAAATATAGAAATGTTTCCTCAGTAATATTACATGATGAAAAATAAGCAAAATTTCTGTCTGGACAAGTGTCAGGTTTAAGGTTGAGTACCTTGTAGCCAGATATTAGCTGGATATAAAAATGTAGATAATTAATCAGTATAAATGTGCATTTCTCTTGAATCTTGTTTAAATGGACTAGTAGAAAGTGTGACCCAGATGTCCAGGTATCATTCAGAAAAAAGTCTGAAATTTTCCTTTTGGTCGAACTTTTTCTCTATCCTTGGAATATTACAAGATATTAGGCATTATAATAATAGTATCCTACATAAAAAATATTTATGTCACTTTAGAAATATTTATAAAATGTCATAGTTCTATCTGTGACTCTGGGACACTTAGAGAAAGACAAAAATAATTGTCACTGGCTTCTTAAGAATTGTAACTACCTTAAAATGATTTTTAAAGATATTTAAAGATTAAAAAATACATATATCTACAGAAAGCCACTAATGTTTGCCATTTCCATGTTACTTGGGAAAAATATGTTATTCAGGCCTAAAGGCATGAACCCCTATGACCTGGGGTTCTGGTTACATACCCTTTCTAATTACATGTATTTGTGAGAAGTGTGCTCACCAGAAAACTTAGTCAGTGATTAGTTTTTATGTGTTGTTTCAATCGTTTAGTAAAAATTTAGTTAACTGAAACCCTGAAACCCTGTTTAAAATATATTTAAAAAAAATAGCAGCTCTTTGACTTGGAACTCACCATCATTTTCTCAAAACCGTCAGGAGCTGTTAATATATTGATGAACATGTGGTGACAACATTAGCTATAAAATCCCTTTGAGAGTTGCTGGAAAAAAAGAGATCTCCAGATTCAAGTAAAACTTACTGCTTTGTTAGCCCACCATGAGGAATTCCTGATTCCCACCTGTCTACTGTGTTTAAATATTATAACTCAAATATGCTTACATAAAAGCTTATTGATTGGAAGAATCACTTGCTTTTTGTGCATTAGTTAATCAGGCTGCTGTTTTGAAATCTGTCCAGGAACCCACAGTGGAACCTTTCCTAATCCATCTGTTTAAGTCTCAAATGGCTTCACTGCTCCACTCACTTACCAGCACTGCTGGAATGTTAGTGCTTTATGATTAAAGGATATTGTTGTTCTTTTCATCCATCATCCTGGAGTTTGCTATTAATAATACAATTTTCCCTTTCCTTTCCTTTTTCTTTACCTTTCTTTCCTTCCCCTTTCCTCTCCCTTTCCTTTCCTTAGCTTAATCTCTTAGCTCAGAGTTCTACTTAGATTTTCTGTTCCTCTCTGTCTTGTTTTTCTTGATTTCCTTTATTCAGATAGGTCATTTTTAGCAACTTAAGTTAGATGGGCAAATAAATAAAACACATCAATGCTTCCTGGAAAAGCTGCACTGCTTTCAGTATTTGAAAAATGAATAGGAAAGAGACAAAGGAAAATTAAGCTAAAATGTGAGAGAGAGAAAGGTGGAGTTATAATAGAAGACACCATATTGTACACAACTCTGTGACTCCAGAGATATGTATGAATTATTGTTTCATACTTATAGTCATACCTAAAACTTTTTTTTTTTTAAATTATTATTATTATCTTTTTGAGATTAAAGTATATTATGGGGAAAAACCTTATGTTTAATTTCTATTTTTCTATCGAAGCATACTACATTAATGAAAATATGACTCCTGTTCTGTGAAATAACTAGGCTGTATTTGAATATAATTGCTGTTCAGTGATATTTCAAATAAAACAACAAAACCTTTTGGCTTTTCTATCTCTTTCTAAAAAAGGCGAATTAACATGAAAAAAAAAAAAAAACAACGCTTTTTTTTTTTTTTTCCTTTATTAGTGGATAAAGAGTCATAGATATAGAAAGAGAGTTATTAGTCAGGCTGTTGAGAAAGATCTGATACCAGCTCTGGTCAAAGGGGAAAAGAGTCGTCTTGAGAACATTTCTTTCTGGGACAGGAAACGGACCAAGCAAAGCCCTGAGAAAATGCCGCAGCACTTCATATTCAATCCACAGCCTTATAAAGAGATGAAAAATGTGCCTTGTCCAAGGTTTTAACTCAGCACCCAGTGGCAAAAATAAAACGTGAGCTTGGGACCAGGTCTCTTTGAAGCTGAATTTTTTATTAAAAAAAAAAACAAAAACAAACAAAAAAAAAAAAAAAAAAAAAAAACCAAAAAACACAACAACAACAACATCAAAACAAACAAACAAAAAAACCCTCTGCAACAGGCCTCTGGTGGTTACAGGTATTGATCGCCAGAAAGTAATCTGTTCAGGTTTGGGGGCATGCCAGACTGAATCCTGGAGTACATTCCTTCCTCTGCAAGGACATGTTGAGCTTTTCATATTGTCCACACCGGCTCACTTGTCAGCTGTCTAGCTTCTTTTTCATCACTGATTTCCCTCTTTGTGGGGAACATATAATTAAATCTCCTTAATAAATAAATAAATAAATAAATAAAGTATACATTGCTAATCTAGAATTTTCTGTGGGTGCCAAAGGTTATTTTACCCCATTTTTTTAACCCTCATTTTTCTTCTATAATCATTATTTGATTCCCCCTGGCTGCCTGCTACTTATTTGTAGTAGTACCATTCATCCATTGAGACCTTTCCATCTGTCACACAGCTTTGCTTTTTCTCCCCAGAAGCTTTCTTCTCCTACTGTGCCATGCTTGATTTTTTGGGTTTAGTTGCATGTTTATATGCTCTTTTTAGTATTTTTAAAAATGCTTCAGTATTCAGAACAAATAAAACAAGAAGAGAAAAAAAAAATAAAGCTAGCACATGAGAGGCTCAAATCTAACATTATGCACAGAGACAGGATGAGGAGACTGAGATTCCTGATGAATTAAGGAATCAACAAATATAGCCAATGCATAACTGGCGGCCAGATCCTGTTCTTTCTGAGTTATTGTTGTTACCTTCAAAAGCTTTCCTCTTTTGCGTTAGATAGATACATGATGTGAGGAAATGTTGCATTCCCTTTGCTGTACTGCTTTCCTTTGGTGTATTGATTATAAAGAATTTCTGAAGGAATCCAAACATACTGCAGTACAATATTGTGACCGCTTAAAGGAAAGAATGATTTAAAGAGACAAACAATTCCTTACTAAAACAAGACCAGAGTTATATCTTACATTTAATATGAAATGAGAAACTTTTGCATACAGAGGTTGAATATTAAAAAGAAACACACTTGTTAGGGTCTCCCTGGTGAAATTCTGGAGGGGCTAAATCTGACAGCAAATCTTCAGAGGGACTGGGATTGCTCTATGCATCTTCAAACGATATCACAGAATCACAGAATTTTCTAGGTTGGAAGAGACCTCAAGATCATCGAGTCCAACCTCTGACCTAACGCTAACAGTCCCCACTAAACCATATCCCTAAGCTCTACATCTAAACGTCTTTTGAAGACTTCCAGGGATGGTGACTCCACCACTTCCCTGGGCAGCCTGTTCCAATGCCTCACAACCCTTTCAGTGAAGAAGTTCTTCCTAACATCTAACCTAAAACTCCCCTGGCTCAACTTAAGCCCATTCCCCCTCGTCCTGTCACCAGGCACGTGGGAGAACAGGCCAACCCCCACCTCACTACAGCCTCCTTTAAGGTATCTGTAAAGAGCGATAAGGTCGCCCCTGAGCCTCCTCTTCTCCAGGCTGAACAAGCCCAGCTCCCTCAGCCGCTCCTCGTAGGACTTGTTCTCCAGGCCCCTCACCAGCTTCGTCGCCCTTCTCTGGACCCGCTCAAGCACCTCCATGTCCTTCTTGTAGCGAGGGGCCCAAAACTGAACACAGTACTCGAGGTGCGGCCTCACCAGAGCTGAGTACAGGGGGACGATCACCTCCCTAGCCCTGCTGGTCACGCTGTTCCTGATACAAGCCAGGATGCCGTTGGCCTTCTTGGCCACCTGAGCGCACTGCTGGCTCATATTCAGCCGACTATCCACCATCACTCCCAGGTCCTTCTCTGCCTGGCAGCTCTCCAACCATTCCTCTCCCAGCCTGTAGCTCTGCTTGGGGTTATTGCGCCCCAGGTGCAGGACCCGGCACTTGGCCTTGTTGAACTTCATGCAGTTGACCTCAGCCCATTGGTCCAGCCTATCCAGATCCTCCTGCAGAGCTTTCCTACCCTCAAGCAGATCGACACACGCACCTAACTTGGTGTCATCTGCAAACTTACTGAGGGTGCACTCGATGCCCTCGTCCAGATCATCGATGAAGATATTAAAGAGGACCGGCCCCAGCACCAAGCCCTGGGGGACGCCACTAGTGACTGGCCTCCAACTGGACTTGGCTCCATTCACCACGACTCTTTGGGCCCAGCTATCCAGCCAGTTTCTAACCCAACGAAGCGTGCGCCAGTCCAAGTCAAGAGCAGCCAGTTTCTTGAGGAGAATTCTGTGGGAGACGGTGTCAAAAGCCTTGCTGAAGTCAAGGTAGACCACATCCACAGCCTTTCCCTCATCCACCCAGCGCGTCACTTTGTCATAGAAGGAGATCAGGTTCGTCAGGCATGACCTGCCTTTCATAAAGCCATGCTGTCTGGGCCACATCGCCTGCTTCCCCTGCAAGTGCTGCATGATGACTCTCAGGAGGATCTGCTCCATGAGCTTTCCTGGCACTGAGGTCAAACTGACAGGCCTGTAGTTTCCCGGGTCTGCCCTCCGGCCCTTCTTGTAGATGGGCGTCACGTTTGCTAGCCGCCAGTCGATTGGGACCTCCCCTGATAGCCAGGACTGCTGATAAATGATGGATAGTGGCTTGGCCAGCCATTAGGTATATTTAATTGTGACTGTGAACTAATATGGGATGTTCACATTTTAGGGAGAAATGTGTCAAGTATAACTTAGCTCTTTTTGTGAGCAAAACAAGAAGATTTTACATCTCCTCTGCATATCTACCTTGCAATTGACTCAAAATCTCTAGTCCTGTGCTTTGGAGATCTCACAAAATTACATACTTCCAAAATTTGAGTCTCTCTTAGTTTTCTTTTCTTTTTCTCTTACACTTCTCATTATATCTTCTCATGACCTTTGTTTCAAAAGTTTCTGCAAGTCTACCATGAAGCTTAGGGTTAGTAAGTAAGTTTATGATATTCTGGAAAGTTCTTTTTTTTTTTTTTTTTTTTTTCTTTTTCAGTAGAAATAACTTCACTATTTATAAAATTACTTCTGTGGCTTTATGGGAAGTATTGATAGTCTCCAAATTGTGTGTCTGTCTTGATTTGAATGGCAATGCCCAGACAGCTACTTTGCTACCAGCTTTTTTTGTACTGTCCTGAAAATGAATGGGAGAAAAAAAATAAGAGCTTGAACACTTCTGCAGGTGTCTAGAAATGGATGTATTTTACAAAAAAATCTTATCTATTAAGTGTTTTTCCTGTGAAAGTAAACATCATTCAGACTCAACTGGAAGGGGACCGAAAGGCAAAAGGTAAACATCTTCTTCAGTCCATCCTAACCACTGAAAACTTTTCCATGCTTCTCAAGAACAAATGATTGAAAAACAAACAGGGTGAAAGTGCTTTATAAATATGTTGCTTCAAATGTTATGGACGCAGCGCAGGATCATTTTATACCTATGTCATTTACATTTGTCTTACCTGCTCTGAAAGAGCCCCAGTTGGAGAAATTTACTTATTGCCCAAGGAATCTTATCTAGTGATTCATTACATTTACCTTTTGTTGTAGAAGACTAAATCTATTGCTTCCTATTATACCCGAAATAGAATTGGCAAATAGATTATTCTCTTCCACATTGTACTTCCTTTAGTTTAAGGTTAAACATCCCCATTTTTTCAGGCTTTCTTCCTGGGCCTGATGGTTCTCACCATGCTCCACCTGATCCATTTCTTTCCAAAATGAGGGCTCAAGAGGTACATAAAATCTTCAGACAACACTTTCTGTTAGATAGAAAGATTATTTAACCCGCATTGCAAGTGTTGATATTTTTCTTCTTTTAGCCACGTCACATTTGATGTTTGTTAATAGTGTAAGAAGTCTTTTCTTAAATTTTATTAACTCATTTCTTCATGTTAACTGGAAAGCAAACAGTAAACTTGGGTGGCAGTCTTAGAAATGTGATGATGAAAGCAGGGAGGCAAGGGCCTTGCAACTATGAAACTATTTATAACTATATATAACTTGCAACCATATCAGTGTTTTGTTCCCATATATGTGAACTTAATGAAATGGAGAGGACAAAAGGGTAAATTGTGGCTATTGCTTAATATAAAACAAGAGTATGATGTTACTTCATACTCTTGTATGAATGGTAATTCATACCATTGAAGAGGGCAAGATGTATGAGGAGCAGCTGAGGTCCCTGGGTTTGTTCAGCCCAGAGCAGAGCAGGCTGAGGGGAGGCCTCATGGCAGCCTGCAGCTCCCTCACGAGGGGAGCGGAGGGGCAGGTGCTGAGCTCTGCTCTCTGGGGACAGCGACAGGACCCAAGGGAATGGCATGGAGCTGGGACAGGGGAGGGTCAGGCTGGAGGTTAGGAAAAGGTTCTGCACCGAGAGGTAGTTTGGCACTAGGACAGGCTCCCCAGGGCAGTGGGCATGGCACCGAGACTGCTGGAGTCCAAGAATTTGGACAATGCTCAGACACATGGTCTGATGTTTTGTGTGATCCTTTGGAGACCCAGGAGTTGGACTCAATGATCCTTGTGTGTCCCTTCTAACTCAGATGTTCTATGATTCTGTGATTTCACTGTGCAGTGAGCTTCTATAGTCTTGTCACAAACAGGAAAAAAAAATAATAAAGAGAACTCAGCAGCCATACTAGCTGTACAGGTCTATTTATTTATTTATTTATTTATTTATTCATACAGAATTTAACAACTCTAAATCTGCACTAATGTCTGAATGTGACCCAAGTGATGGCAATGGTCTTCAGGGAGAAGTCTGGACACAGGACTGTATCATCAAGTGTATGACTAAGCAGATTTTTTTCATGAGGGAGGATTTTCCAAGTTATTATTTTCTTTCCATATGAGCACATACATCCTTCATTCATGAGACTAATTTGAAAATCTGACTCTGCCTTTGTGTCTAACACTTTTTGTCTCTTTCTCCTACAATGAATGTAGGTGGCATTACTTAACTAAAAAGAAAAAAATTAAACCTACTGCCTGTTTTTCTCTTCCTTCCTCCTTTACACCATCACTTTAAGACTTCAGAGCCATAGACCAGAGTGCTTGTGTTAAATGAATATATTTGACAGGAGTTAAGTCTTTTGGGCATTGCAATAGGTTTTCCTCATCTTGGCATGTGAATACTGAGAGTATACTTTGACACCAGCAGCAGAGGATGTGAGCACAGCAACTTTCAGGGCATCAGAAATGTCAGCATAAGGAAAAATCAGCAAAAGTAGACAGTGTTGAGGTAATTTTCCCACACCATGCCATGAATTTAGCCAACTCCTGCCTCTGTGAATTCTGGGCTGACGGAGTTTCCCTCTTTGTTGTTAAATATCACATAAAGTGTTCTGTCAGCATCAAGACTTGTTCAGTCCCCTTATGTAGTAAAATAAAAATATAATCCTTATGCCCATGTTTGAAATTTGAGCATAAGTTAAGGGGGAAAAAAATAAATAAAAGAATAAACCTTACCAACAGGCTAAGACAGCATTTTGGAGGTTCATTTTTCAGAACATCATGTAGTCAGTGCTGTCGAGAAGAGCTGAAGGCGAAAGATATGTAGGGCACAAGTACTAAAAATTGAAAATCTTACTCCCATTAAAATGCATGGGATTTCTGCCAGTTGCCATAGACATCAGTGGCAACAGCATCCTGCTATTTTTTATGTGTTTTTACTTTCTGCTTTCCACTTTTTTTTTTTTTTTTAATTTATTTTTGAATCCCGAGAAAATGAAGTAAAACACACATTACTAGAATGGTTTCCATGGTTTATATCTCAGATTTCTCAATGTTATTGGGTTTACAATTATTTACTTGTGTTCTAGATTTCATTGTGAATCTTAGAGCCTACTGTCAGGACAAATCTGGATTACAGTTGGGTTAGAGAGATCTGATCCCATGAGTACTGATAAATGTGGTTATTGTTCCAAGTTCTTCTGCGCCCAGATGGGTTTTTGTTAAGGTACTTAAGGGCAAATGTTTTGGAAAGGCTGCATTCTCTTTCACTTGGAACAAACATCAGACAGGAAAGTGAAAGCTCTGAATCACCAAAGAGAGCTTCCAATTTTAGCATGGGTTTGAATTTTTTTTTTTTTTTCTGCACCTGAACAGCTTTATGCATTACTGGGGAGGTACAACCACAATAATTTTCTTTGCACAGGATCATTACTTTTGCTTTTCTTGTTCTGTTTTGAATTTCCATCTTCTTCTTTAAGTGAGGTTTTGCATGGAATCATGATGTAATATTGTTACTTAGCAGTGTGCCATGGTCTCTTCTATGGGGAATTAACAATGCACACTTGAAGTGAAGGGAATCACTGCATGGAGGCAAATGCCTAAGAAAGAGTAGAAGCTAGAAGCAACAAAGAGCTGTGAAGCCTGTTTCTGAAGGGATTTTTCACCCTTTCATGTCCAATAATTGTCAGTAAGTCAGATTTACTACTTCTTCTTTACTTGCTTCAGCTGCAGAGATGTGCACAGAGATTCTCCTCCATCCTCAGTTCCAGTTGCCACCTGTGAGACTGATGGACACTCAAAGAGTTTCCCGTCTCTCACAATTTGTCACAGCCGCTTACCAAGAGCAAGGTTGGGAAGCTGTATGTGAGGCTCTTGGTATCAACAATATTCTGCTTGGCTTTTTGGGAATTCCTGGGTGTTTTCCCAACTCTGCTTTTTGTTTTCTAACCTCTGTTTCTTTATGACCTTATTCTGGAAATGTATTGACTGAGGTGTCATGAAACACAAATACCTTGAGCCTATGAAAAGTAGTCAAAATTTAGAGATGGGAATGATTTTCCCGGTGTAGAAAGAAGCTACTTAGTGTATTTTTCATGGGTGTCTGTCTCCATTACATTGCCCAGAGATCAATCTTATTTGGATTTGTCAAAATAAAAATGTCCTCCTATAAAGAAAGGGGAATTATGAGTTTCTCATTACAATCTTCTTTTGGTTGATGTTGTTCTGCATGTCCCAAATAAGAAGAACAATTTCTAGGCAAAATGTAACACAACTTATTTTCCTTTATGGGATAGCATTTTTAATGTTCAAAAAGGCCTTGCCATATACCTTCTTATAATTTTGATCTCTAAAGTAAATGTCATGATTTTTCTCACTAATGTGGTTAAAAATTTGTGGTTGCATGGCTTTATTGTGTGGATTGATTAAAGAAAACAAAACAAAACAAAACAAAAAAACTAGATAACATTCCCAGAAAACATAATTTTCTGAAGGTATGATATATTTCTGCACTTCATAAATACAGGATCAACCCTGGGAAGTAAATACAATGTAATTATTATTGATGTTTTATACAATGTTCAGCATCTTAAAATGATAATCCAGGTTTAAATCTCTGTATAAACTAAAGTAGTCTGAGTGATTTCACCTTAATTACTGTGGCTTTTGTTTGTGTAACAACCTATGCTAGTGTTTTTCTTTTTTTTTTTTCTTTTTCTAAGAAATTAAATATACTGAGTAAAACAAACTGCAAGCACACAATTTAAGAATGATTAACACAGACCTTGCAGAGCTTCTCAATTTCTTCTTGCATGAAAAGGTCTGCAGAGAAGTCTAAGGGATCAGACCTGAATGGTAGGTTAGTGTAGGATGTGTGGAAAACTGTGAACCTTATTGCGGTCCTTTCTCATGGTAAATTGTTGGTATCATTTCTGATGAATTAAAGGATACCTTAAGCCTGTCTGCTTTTAATGTAATCAGTTTTCAGAATGCATTTTCAGGTTATGGCAAGAAATGACTCGACCATTTACCCCTCCAGACTGCTCCCTGCCCTTCCCCCCACTTTTTTTTTTTTTTTTTTTTCCTCTGTCACTGGTAAAACTGTATATAGGTTTTCTGGGAAAATACATCATCCAGTGCTTCCCCACATCTTTCCTTGAAGTATTTCTTTTGTCTGTCTCCATTACACTGGTGTGCAGTGACACAATGTTTCTGCACAGTGGGAGCTTGCAATCTCTGAAGAGGCTTTCCAGCATTGCTTTTTAGACTGAAATCATTACAATCTTCAATAGCTAGTTGGATTTGAAAAACTAGTACATTATTATTCTCAGGACTGTCTGGATGTAAAAAGAGGCTATTTTCCTGCTTCCTTTTATATATATATATATATATATATATATTTATTTATTTATTTTTTGGTCCCTGGATACACATTAGCCTTACACCTAACTTCAGTTTGTTTAGATCTCAAATGGATCTCCAATTCAGATATCTTGTGCTATATGTGTTTTTCCTTTATGTAGGGTTTTACATTTTAAATGAGAACACTGTCAGAGATTAATATTTTGTTTTTACTCAATGTTTTTGAGTTGCATATCTTTTTTCATACATGTAATTTTTATAGCTATTTTTATAACTAACAGTGTAACGTATTTTACAGTATGTTACAATAAATATTATGATGTGTAATGAAACAGATGTTTGATTATATGTCTATGGTTTTAAAATGTCAAGTTGCATAGCTTCATAGGGCATTCAAGTTATCTTGAATAGTCTGCTATCCTGTAAATCCCAAACTGTATCAGGTGCACCAGTACAACATTATCCAGATCCCAGGGACTTCAGTTAGGTTAATTCCTCATGGGACAAAGCTGCCATTTCCTCTGGTGAGAGGAGGAGATCAGGATTCTACCAGCACCTGAGGACTTTTCAGTGAGTGAAAATTGATTAGGAAAGACTTGCCCAGACAATGCTGTCTGTACTCTGCTGCCCTTACTATAGAAAAAAAGATCCAGGCTCCCAGTGAACTGACAAGAAAGGAAACTCCTTCCTAACCCTAAGCCTGGTGTGTGTTTGACCCTGGGCAAGTGAGCAAGTGATGATCAAACACCTAGGAAAGTAAAAGGAATTAAAAAGATACAGCACCACAACATCACAGAGAATATGTATTTCAACCTTGTTTCCCTTTTAAAACAAATAACAACTCCTCCCCACCCCTCATTTCCTTTTGTATTGTTTAAAGATTATAATGCAATGAAATAAAACAAAACAAAACAAAACAAAACACTTTAAAGAGTCCTGTTATAGACATTTCCAAAATGTGTAAAATAGAAAAAAAAATGTGAATTGTTATTCTGCATATATAACAAGGCAAGCTCACATATAATCTGTGCATACAGTCTTGATTTAATACATTTTACAAGATTAATTTCTGAAATTCAGTGGAATGGATGATGCTTTTGGAAAACCAATATGAGAAAATTTAGACAAAGCCTTTTCAGACTCTGAAACTCTGCAAGAATTCCTTGGTTTGTCTGAAGGCATCAGGATTTTTAACCAGCTTTATGTTGGCCTTACCTGAAGAGGTTCTGGAGCAAGCTACAGATCTCTAAATAGCTTTTATTATATAATGTATATATAATATATATATTTTATTATATATAGTCACCGCATCAGTCATCATGATGTTCAGCAAATTTTTGGTTTAATGGGACACTTAGCTGCACCCAAACTGAAGAAAAATCAGGCAAAAATTCCTGCAACAGTTTTTTGAAACCAGCTAAAATTCCTGTGATGCTCTCATTGCCATTGGGTAATGTAAAATATGTTGGTATATGGAGCTATTTTATTGCTGGGCATCAGTTTGATCCCTAAAAGACCTAGAGGTGTCTTAAACTAAGAGAAGCAGTGAACAGGATAATTTTTTTTATCATCTTTTGACTCAGACCCAAGCAAAGATGAGCAAAACAGAGCATTTTCTATGAAAATGGCAAAGTAGATTTTTGCTCAGCTTTCTGCAGGACCAAGACATCTGTTGCATGTATTGATAAGTACTTTATTGTGTTTGTGCAGTTTGCCAAGCATCAGTACCATCTTTCGTGTTTGCATTCAGTCTGTGCTGTGGAAGTGTCTGTCTAATGTATTTGAACTTTGAAATTCAAAATAATGATTCATTTTGCCAGGAACATTGCTGAGCCAGAGTCATTGCAAAGAACTGATCCTATAGCTCAGTACAACTAAACATCTATAAGACAATCATCTTGAGGCCCTTTGAAGATGGAACATGCCTGTCTAAAATGTTGCTCAATTAGCATTAGGTGCTGTTGAGTGTAAGCTATCATTGGTGTTTTGATTCTCAGCCAGATTTTAATAGGCATAAACATTATCCTGAATCTAAGCCAATGCCTGCCTTGTTGTCTTTTACGCAACTGGATGGTATAACAATGTATAGTAAAATATGTGCCATGTTTTCCTAACACATTGCTGTTACTCAGTATTAACCTGCTGGGCACACTGGGATTTGAAGAAACCTGGACAGCGAAACAAGCTGCTGCTGAAAACAACACAAGGATCAATATCTTGTATTACTGTAGAAATCCTTCTGGGCTTAAAACCTTATTTTCTTGTGTTTGGCAGGGAGCCCCAGAGAGTAACAAGGAGGGTGAATCACAGCAGTTGTAGCAAATACTGTGTTCCAACAAAAAGTGTTCCCAGGCTTCATTTATTCAGGGACTTTTTAAAGGCCAGAAGGGGCTATTGGATTGCCTTGTCAGCTCCCCTGTTTGGGTCAGGCCATAGGACAGCTTGGTGTTATTCCCTTCCTTGTGCCCAGTAATTCCACATGGACAACTTTTAAGAAAGACAACCAATTAGATATAACTTTTGGCAGAATTTTCTCTTATTTTGATGGCTAATTGTTCTTGCTATTGTGAAAGTGTGCCTTATTTTCTATTTGCTTGTCTTTGACTTCTGAATATTAGGTCTTGAAATACCTTTTTTTAGACCAAAGAAACTTCTGCAATGAAATTTCTGACTCTTGTGTGATTAACTTCTCTCTTAGTCTCTCTAACTCTGTTTCTTCTAACTCTGTTTCTAAGCTGTTTCTTCTCACAGCTCTTAACAAATTCACCACAATATTAAATCACCCAGCTTTAACTTTTCATATTCCAAGTGTATACAAGGTATGCAATACATTCAAAGAGCTTTTAAGTAATATAATAATAATAATAATAAAGAATTTCTTTTTGGACAAGGAACTTTTGGGAACCAGCATATTTTTCCCTATAAAATCTAGTTTTAGAACTTTACTTGCCAAAATAAAATGGCTGCATTAGCTGGAACAGTAATACATCCCCATTTACATCTAGTTCAACAGCTAGATGACTGCATGAGAAACAGACATACTATAAACCCCCACATTTATAGCTTGGTCCAACTCCTGCTGAAATCAGAGCAGGTACTCTACTGACCACACCAGGGGTTGGGTCAGGACTTTGCTGAAAAGTAAGACTGCTCTTTGCAGAGATGATACATTTGAATATGAAAAGTAATGAAGTAAGCATAGCAAACTATGGTTTAGTTGAAATCTAATTTTCATAGCTTCTTAAAAATTACAGATGGATATCTCTATTGTAAGTATAGAAACATATAAGAGTAAAGTACAGGTAAAAAAGATGGCTGCATAAATTAAACTGCATATGCTGAAGTTATTAACATCACAAAGCTACATGTTAGAGGTAAAATCCTAACCTCAGTGAAGTCAAAGAGACCTGCTGCCTTTAGCAATGTAAGATTTCCTTCTTGATTTGAATTGGGTAAACCCATTTTTTCTTTGACTCCATTGGATATTGTAAATGTAACTGAAAATATAAACTCAAGGTAGAAAAAATGACTTATTACGGATATGCTGGGGAAAGGAACAGGGGAAGAGGGAAATATAATTTAATTTTGGAGGCAAGCACAATGTTTAAGGACAGAGAAATCTGTACTCTGTTAGAGTACAAAAATACTAGGGCGCTTCTGTACTCTGTTGGAGTACGCTCTATTATATTGTATGGGCAAGAATATTCTCACCATATTTTAAAATGAATCATGTTCAGGGATGTCCTGGGAAAAAGTGGGAAGGGGAGGAGAAATCCACTTCAGGTTATTTTCTAACTTGTTTTCAGCATATAATAGACCAAGAAAAATTTCTATCATTATGACATGATTGCAGACAGTGTTAGCTGGCATGTTTTACTGGTGACAATCACAGATAGATCCAAATGTGGATTTTTGTAGTGTTGGAGAGGAACGTGACTGTATTATCCTAATTTCTGCATGAATATCACCTAGACATTTATGTATATAAGCTAATGCAGGACACAATATTAAATGCTGGGAGTCCAACACTTTTGAATAGTTAAGAGGCAATGGCTCTCAAAACCTTTCCTGTACTTCTTTCCTCACAAGGAATTATAGGTGGATTTTTCAACTTGGCAATTTAAAAGGTAAGTTAGGTGTTTATAGCTGGTATACCAAAGAATAGAATAGTATCATAAATGCTGTACCATTTCTCTTCTTGTGTTATAAAGGAAAGAGGAATTAAAACACATGTAGAATACTTCAGACTTACAGTCATATGCTGAGAATTTTTCTGAACAGAAGAAATCTTTTCTTTCAAAGGTCTGCATAATTTCCCAGTGCATCACCATTAATGTCTCTGTTTATCTCACTTCATCATAACTTGAAATATGAAGTAACTTCTAATAATTTCACTTTTAGCTTAGCACTGCGGAATCTATTATTCTGGGGCTGGAATCGCACGCCATCTCACAACCCAGCCAGTGCTGTGTAAGTGCTTTGAATGATGACAGATCAAGAGAAAGTGGGCCTGAATACATAATTACTCTAACACAGTTAATATTAGTTGATAAAGCTATGGACACACAATTAAGAAAACATGCCTGATAAAACTTTTTTTTTTTTTTTATTTTTTTTATTATTTTAATAGATGGGAATGAGCTATAGTTACAAAGGCTTGTGAACTTCGCTTCTTTTCCTGAATGTCACTGCCTCAGATTGTCTTGGCAGCCTCATGTATAGTGTTTGCTTCATGCATAATGATTTCCCTTTTTCCCCCCTTCCTTGAACGGTTTTGCCTTTTCGACTAGTTACTGTTACCACCATTTAATAAGAAGGCTTTGCTTGGCTTTCTAATCGAAAACTTGCTTTTATCTTTCTTCATAAAAGAATTGAAATGGCTTCTCTCAGGTTTCTGTAGCCTCTGGGGAGATAAGGACCCTGCGGTTAACAGGATGAGAGATTTTTGTTTAGAAATTTTTATTTAGACAATGAAAAATGACCTCTGTAAACTCAAAGCTATCTTATTTTGGGGCTTTAGGCTTCTGGCAGATAAATCAATTGGGCCCTTGGGACAGCAAAGGAAAAACCTTTGCAGTAACTATGTCAGGACAACGCAATAGATTTGTTGTGAAGATGCAGTTTTGTTGAAGGTAGAATGCACTTAAAAATAAATACCATTTTATTTTCTATAAAATATTCAGGTTTTGGATAGTAAGCTTTTCATCTGCTACAAGAAAATGTTTTTTTTTTAAGTTTGATATATACCTGAGAAAAGGCCTGATCTTTTCTGAAAAGGGGGCTATGGAGGGGGTTGGAGTTGGGGGATTAAAAAGGAAAACTGTTTTGAATATTAAATATTAAACTTCAGAATAAAGCACTTATTAAATTTTATTGTCTATATTTGTCTTTTAAAACAAATCCTCTTTCAACTATTATAAGGGTCTACTTTCTGAATACAAAGGCTTAATATTGTTTTTATTTTTTATTTTTTATTTTTCCAAATGATTTAATTATTGCCTAGCTAAGGCTATGGCTTCAACAGAGTATCACAACAGTTTTCTCACCTATGTGTAACCCTAAAGAACTTTTCAGATCTTCACAGCATGAACTTGCACTGTCTATTCACTCTGAAGAACAAGTGTAGCATTTTGCTGTGTGCTCTCTACCTGTTTCATGCAGAGTGCAGCTACAGAGTGAAAAGTTATGCAGGCATAAATTGCAAATTTGACAAGGAAGCAAATGAGGAGACAGATGCTTAACTAAAATGTATTGATGTGCAATTGTCAGTGAGCTGGTGGGTGTTGAATAATGTGGTTAAGATACATCAATGAAGCCTTATTTCATCTAAAATAAAAACTAATGTAAATAGAATTGAAGAGTGTGATACAAAGTAATGAAAAGCAGATAAATGCATGTGAAGCTATTGCCATCCTGTTGCATGCTGACATTTGTTCAAAACACCCACCCTGGCAGCAGGCTCTCGTGCTGCTCAGGAGAAGAAAGGTCTGTTGAGGAAGGTGTCTCATGACTCCAGTTTCATGTTAGGAGGCAACAGACTTTATTTGGGTGTCAGATTATGTAGAGCATTTGGTAGTGCTAAATGCCACCAAATTTAATTATATTTAGTTGGTTAAGAAAGACATGGCTCAAGAAGAGAATGAGTTTGCAAGTTTGCTCATTCTATGTTACATGAGTGGGTTCAGATTTACATCTTACTGAGGGCTGCTATTTCATTTACAGTTCCTATTCAAAAGGATCCATCTTCTACAGCCCCTCCCCCCCAGGAATAAGACAGTTTCAGATAAAAGTCTAAGAAACTAACCCAAGTACCTTTTACACCATAATGCTGCCATATGACTATTTAGCTGTCAGCCCCCTGCAGTTTTTTTCAGAACATAAAGTTATCCACAAAGCATCACTCACCTGGAGCCAGCAATACACTTTGACTTCACCAGCAACACTGCCTTTCTTTGACATGAGATAAGGTGTCTGCTAAATCTCATTATCCCTGGGGTAGTATGAGGTATGCTTGTAAATAAGATATGAAATAATTTATCAAAATTATAACAATCAGCATAACTGAAAGATACACTCAGAGGTATTTACTGTAGAGCAGTAACCACGAGATCTTTGCAGTGAATGAAACTGATATGAAGCAAAGCCCCAGAGAAAAAAAAAATAAAAAATTGCCCCAAGATATAGTCTTGAAAATGTCATTTATAGATTTTTAAATACAAATGTTCTAACCATTGATGTTCCAATTTTTATTTTGCTACTATGGGAGGGGAGAAAGCCTTTCAGAAAATATTTAAACTTTTTCTAAAGTTTGCAAACAGTAATACAGAGATTCACACAAAGATTACACTTTTAAAAAGAAGAATCTCTTTAGAAAGCCCGGCAATGCAGTTAAAGACAGTGAAAAGACATTAATTCTGGCCTAGTTTGTGTTCTTTATGCACATCTTTTTTTGTAAGGTGGAGATATTCTGTAAGAGTTTGTCTCTACATTTTCATTTGCAGATTTGCCTAGTAAACCAAGGGCAAAAGCCTATCCTTTACTTTTGTTTTAAATGTATGTTTATGATATCAAGTTTTTGCTTACTTAGTGTGCAGGAGACTCATTTTCTAACCTAGTAAGCTGTAGGCTCTTTTTATTCATTTATTTATTTATTTATTTTCTTGCCGTTTGAACTCCACTAATTTCTGCTGTTTGATCTTGAGGCATTTTGTGGATATTAAAGAGCTTAGCCTTGTAGCCTTGTAACACAGATAATACAGTTTTGTTTGAAATGTAACACAGTGGTGGTCAGCTGTGGTCTCTGAGACACATTTGGGTTGTGAACAGTTCATGTATGGTTCTCATGCTGAGGTTATGCTGCAGGAAATGCAGTTAGGATCTCCTCACATAAAAGCTGACTGGAAAATCAAATCTATAACTAGATGAGAAAACAAACAAAGAAAGACTGCTGAGATAAAGAGTGCTGGCATCTTGGATGTGTATGGCATGTCCAGCTCAGCCTTCACTGTTAAGTGGAGCAGCAGGGCTCCTGAGGATCCACCCTTACAGTTTTCCTGTGGCATGTTTCTTTTGCTTCCTCTCCTTTGTCTTCCCTGAGATGTGCCTATCAGTTTGCTTTAGGGGTTGATGTAGGTTTGGTGGTCTTTTTGAAGTTGGTGTTTTCCTAAAAGAGTGATTTCACAAATTTATTTATTTGTATTTGTATTTGTATTTGTATTTGTATTTGTATTTGTATTTTTTTCTTCCTGAGTGCTTTTTCATGTCATGAACACCCAAAATTACATTTCTGAATGACACAATGTTAAGAAAGTAGCTAAGTATGATGGCAGAAGGAAATCCCTGTACCTGATAGTTAGAAGCTAAAATTCCATCTAGATTTTACATTATAAGCCTGTATTTTGTGTGGTGTTAGTGCTGGAGTTCCAGTGTACAGAATTGGAGACCTTTGTATCCAACCTGGTGGAAGATTTGTATATTTCCCTTCCTGGAGACAGGGTTGATGTGCTGGAACCTAAATCCAGCATTTGAGCTATGTGGCTGCTAGGAAATTGGGGCTGACACTGCATGCTGATCTAGCACAATAGATTTGTATGGACCAGAGCTAGGGCTTCTTTTCCTGTGGACATTCTTGTCAGAACATGCACTTTAATGTCTTTTCACATCACTGGAAAAATATTGACTGATGTTGGTACAAATGGCAATAAAGCTCTGCAATGGCAAGGAAGTCATTCTACAAAGCTACCATCATTGGTTTCTGAGTTTTGAACTAAGAACTGAAGAAGAATTGGTAAATAATTTGTACTTTCCAGTGGAAATTGGGTGCTGTGTAACTTTAATAGCTGCTGAGAAAATGCCTTCCAAGGACTCTTTGTCCTAAAAATAAAAAGCCAGAGTGGACTATAATATGTGAGACAGCTAATAATTTCCTTTCTTGATTTTTGTACCTAAACAATGTGTGTTGTAATAAAAAAGAAAAAAAAAAGTCTATGTGAACATTTGACTTTCTCATGAAAACTCAGATTTGTCTGAACTAGGTCCTCCATGCTGGTTCATGTCCACATAACTCATCCTTTACAGTCATAGACTGATGTGACACACGGTAATAGAAAGTGATGCATTGCCTGAATTTAAAGGAACACGGACTATTCCAGCATCGGCTGTGCAGTATGAGATCTGTATCAGATTTGAAACAAAGCTAACCAAGCAGACAGAGCACTAAGATATCTATAGCATCCATTAATCAGTATATACTATGCTGTTACTGTTTTGTGTGTTTTTGTTTGTTTGTTTGTTTTAAATTTATTTTGGTTTGGATTTTCTGTGTATGTTCACCACCTAACATTATGTTCTTGGAACCTTTTAAAGTTAAGACAAATCCAGAGTTACCCTGGTAAACATTTACTGCTTTGTTGCTCCCTCTTTTTTATTTCATTGTAAGGAATCACACTTCTGTAATACTAAATACCCCACTAGAGTTGTAGATCATTAACAATTCTACATAATCTGATAGTTGTTAAAATGCAAGAGTATGTGTTGTTAAGTAATATTTTTATGTGTGTGTACAGGTACTTTTATGCATTTACCTTGATATGATAGGATCTAATGATTGGACTGCCCACAAAAGAGCATTCTCTCTCCTATGAGGAACAGCTGAGAGAGCTGGGACTGTTCAGCGAGAAGTGAAAGCTCAGGGTGTATCTTATCAATGTGTATAAATACCTCAAGGGAAAATACAAAGAAGATGGAGTCAGGTTCTTTTCAATGGTGTGCAGCACCAGGACAAGAGGCAATGGACACACGAGAGATTCCATCTAAACATCAGAAAACACTTCTTTACTGTGTGGGTGTCTGAGCACTGGCACACGTTGACTAAAGAGGCTGTAAGTTCTCTCCTTGAAGACATTCAAAATGTGCGTGGATATTGTCCTGGGCAACCTGCTCCAGGTGACCCTGTTTGAGCAAGAACATTGAACCTGATGGTCTCCAAACATCCCTTCCAACCTCAACCATTCTGTGATTCTATGATTCCTACAAAACCAATCCTACTATTGGTTATAAAAGTTGGTAAAATTTGTTTAAATCTCCTTTGTTATTAGCAAGCTCCTTGGAATCGTGAATTAAAATTCTCACAGATGCAACATAGCTCTTTATTTAGTTCTTCACTGCTGAAAGGCCCATTCACTTTCCCCATACACTTTGTAAAGTGTATTTCAGTGAGAAATTAAAAACTGTGATTTTTATTTCTTTATTTACTATGATCTACATGCTTCTGGAGAGCTGAATATACACACTTTATGCAAGGGAAAGGTTTTTCTCCCTCATGCTCAGTTTTTCTCTGTGGAGCCTACTTGAGAGAAGGGATGGAGCCAGGAGCTGGACTCAATGATCCTTGTGGGTCTCTTTCAAGTTGGGAGATTTGATGATTCTATGATTCAAAGGGATGGAAAACTCCAGACATCTACTATTTGTCTTGTGAAAGACAAATCATCAGCGGTGGTCTACTGAATGCTTCCCTCCAACAGCTAACAGTTTGCTTTGGCTTTGCTTCAACTTTTCCTTTATCTGTGTTAAATCCAAGTCTATTTATATTATATCCATATACCATGAATCTCAATAGAAAGGCTGTCTTCACTTATAACAGCCTTCATGCAGAAGATCTTAGTAAACTACTTGCATTAGCAAGTGGAGTAATTCAAAACAAATAAATAGAGCTAGTTTCTGTAGTTCTAATTTTGACCTTGGCTAACTTGCAAGCCTCTTGTTAGAAACACCATGGAGGAGACAGTAGTATTCTGATGCTTTATATAGCCATTTTGAAACACATTTAAAAAAAAATAAAATGTTTTTGGCTATATAGTACTTCTTTCCTCCATTTAGAAATCTCACACTCTGCCTCCTCACCATTCCATTAGTTTCTATCATCCCTTTGTCGGTGTAGTATGCATATTAAAAGATTTTTTTTTTGTTTTAAAGGAAAATGAAAAGTGGTTCTTCTAAGAAGCATCTCAACGATGTTACTTTTTATAAAGTTTTTCTGCCAGAGGACTGTTCAGATTGTCCAAAGCCAAAATACAAACCGGAGAGTCATCAGCATAGCCTATTTAAAAGAGCAAACCTTTTTTTTTTTTTCTTCTTCTTTTTTTTTTTTTTTTCAGTTTGTCAGTGTCGTGTAGAAGAGTTTGCATGTTAAGAACCTTTCTGCAGAGATTTTTGTAAGAGATAGCAAAATCCTTATGCTTAGTGCAAATTATGCATTTATCAAATATGTAAACAGGTTGTGTATCTTTAAAAAGTTTCTCGTAGCAGAGTATTCCATATTTCTTTAAAGAAAATAATGTTACTTTCTCCATAGTATAGCTGTGACATTTTGTATGATATAAAGTTTTGAAGCCAGACACCTTCTAGCAATGAGAACTTCAGAAGCAAAGCCTGCTGAAACCATCTGAACTGCTTCAAAAAGAGCATCCTCCTCTCAGGAATCAGCTATTTTTCCCAGGTTTGAAATTCTAACCTGGTAAATAGCATCAACAGGGGACTTTTCCCCTGACTCTTTTGGAGAACCCCACAGATATGAATATCTTCAAAGGAGGATCTGTTAAAAAATGTAACAGTCTTCAAAGGGGAAACACCACCCTTAGCAATCTGAAGTTCTTTAAAGTGGGAGCCCACCAGCAGTATAAATTCTCAGAGGACTAAATCCCAGAGCACTGTGAAAATTTGTAAGAGAACAAGCCCTTTCTCCCTAATACCCAGTAGGCTATTATTTTCTTTTAAAGGACTCTTACATGTGTACATTTATAATTACAGAAAGGGTCTTATTTAACCAGAGCCCTGTAGAACTCTTTTACTTTTTAAAACAAATATTGATAGAAAGAAAAGAATGACAGAGGAAAACAATTTGACATTACTATTTTCCTTTTTCTTCTTTTATTTATAACTGATCTCAATGTAATACACCAATAACACTTGGTTCATCTAGCTCTTTTGATGTCTGGAACCCAAACTATTCTTTGAGAGTTGTGAAGAAATATTATTGGAGCACAGTTATCTACTTATATGCTGGTTAACTGGGGATCCAAATACTCCGTCAGGAAGCACGTTTATCTCTTTTGTACCATTGCTGGGTATGTTCTTTCAAAAACTACTCTCTCTAATAAATAGTCGAGTGGTTTCTGCTCCCTCCTCACCTCCTTATATTCTGGCATTTTGTTAGGTAGGAATAGCTAATATAGACATTAAAGTAATTATTGATTGCCACACTTACCATTCAGGCATGCCATGAATGCCCAGATAAACTGGACAATGTCTGGGAGAGAATGGAGAATGAGGTGGCTTGGGCTACTCAAAAGTGGCCTTGAGATCCTGTCTAGATATGAATGCAGAATGCATGAATACTTCCGGCAAGATTTATCAAGTTTATCATGGGTGGCTGAAAAGTAGAAGAGCCCTGTTTTTCAGAGGTGGAGAGAACTTGCCTGACAGAAGGACCTGTTTCATAGCCAAGTACCTGAGGTCAGTTCTGAGTCCCAAATCAAAATGTGTGGATTTATTAATTATTATTATTATTATTATTATCCAAGCTTTTTCTTCATCAATCAATGAAGCAACCATGAAGGAAAGAATTGTTCCTGATCCCCAGGGTCTCTGAATGTATACTACGAACACTGAGTTTTATTAGTAAAATTTCTGACTGGTTGAAGAAATAATAATAATAATTTAACTTTACCTCTAGAAGGAAAAATATCATGCTCCATTCATATATTTATTAGCTTCTTTCCTTCCACAATGCCATATGATTTATGATTTCTAATGCAACTGTAAAACCCGAACCTTTCGTATCTCGCGTTCAGTGATGTTTGATGGTTTGATTTCCTGCTTCTAAACTGATCCAAAAATGTGTGCCAAGAATACGATTTCTGATAGTAGCTTCATCTTCTGGCATCTGAAGGGAAAAAAAAATCTTTAACAGCAATTCATAAATATCTGTACACCTCTTTGATGATAGAACAGTCTGATATTTCTCTTTTTTTCTTACTGAAAATAGTATCTTCTGTTTGGAAGTTACTCAGATGTATCCAGTGGGTGATGTTTTGGTCTGATACCAATAAACACATTTATCCCATTCAGCAGACTAACTGTATTTCACTGTGAAGCTCTGATAGTTTCAGCAATGTGTATATCCAGCAGCAACATTGAGTAAATGCACTTAAAGTATGTAAGGAAAAGAAGTAAACAGACAAGTCAAAGGATACTTTAATAGCTCAGGGCAGGATGTATTGAGTCTTAAAACAGTTGGAGGAAATTCCTTCCATTATGAGATCTGACAGTTAGTCCTTCCATCAAGATGTGATGATCTTATATTAATTTTTTCAGTTTTTTTTTTTTTTTTTTTTTTTTTTTTCTTATTAGCATTTATGCCAGGTGGAAGAATTTGATAAAAGAGATACGTATATTCGGAGTAAGCTTTTCATTGCTGTAAATCTGTCATGGAGACTGATTGAAGCATTACTCCATGATTCAGATATCAATCCAGATATCAGAAATGTGAATGCAGTCACTGATGTAACTAATGTTTCTCCCCAGTAAAATCTGTTTTCAGATGTTAAACATAAGAGAAAGGACAAAATTAACAGTAGTGTATATGAATTTCTCCTTTAAGGAAGGAAGTTTAAATTACTTGCTGAAAGCATTTGTTCTCTGGATCCTGCTGCAGCAAACACTCTATCCCAAATAGAGTACATTAGTCATAAGAAAACAGAATTCAAATATATAGTAGGAAACAGCTACGTTCTTTCTTACTGTATTTATATTGCATTCAGAGGTGTTACATCAGACAAACTTTATCTAGTTATTCATCTGATCTGGAAAGCTTTTTTTCCAGTGAATCTTATATAGTCTTCCTACTGCAAAATTTACAAAGCTACTGGCAGACTGGTGCTGAAAATGGCTGTAATGCCTGTATTTTTCTAGTCTTGTGTTAACTATTTATAGTATAACATCCTTAAAAAACAGTTGTGTACTACACAGCATTTCTCAGTTTAGAACAAAGAGCTATCACCTTTAAAAAATGAAATATTTGAGACACACTCTAATGTTTAAGCCCAAAAGGAAAATAAGAAGACTTTAAGTTTCTTGAATCCCGTCCCAATTATATTTCATTTAATAACACTCAGTGAAATATCTGGTGGCAGGGGAAATGAAACTACATGATTTTATGGGATCATTCATCAAGAACTAATTGAAGCTTTCATACAGTTTAGTGCTGATAAAACACTGTAACAATAAACAATAACAAAATTCACCAGAGAAGGATTTGTTTTGCCGTGAGGAAAATGGTTCAGTTTCATCCTGGGGATTCCTGGTTAAAAGAGTCTCCAATTTAAAAAGGGATAAGCACAGGCTCCTGTGCATAATGACAGAGTGGGAGCTGTGGCAAATGTATTAGCATTGCTCCAGTGGAGCTATTCTCATTGTAAGTATTTGCTATTGTGTGTGGCTAAGGCAAGATGCATAACAACCAATAGGAGTTTTTTGAAGTTTGATTTTTTTAAGCAGTTCCCATGTAGTTTTATGAAGACTAAATTACAGCTACAGCACAAACAACTGAAGTTTTGACTCTAAATTTACTAACTAATCTTAGATTTATTGACTTCAGAAAAATTGTTCTTCTTTCCCATATTTCTTCAAAGAATCAAGCTAGTCTTAGCATCTTTTAACTACATGCTAGTGATATATTGTCAATACTTAAATTATTGAGATAAAATAAGTTGTCCCTTTTTCTGATCTATTTTCTCTGACCGGAACATTTTAGCAGTCCAGAAACATAACAAAGAGTGTCAAGAATGTGTTACTTTTGATTTAAAGAATAGAAAAGTGAATGTTTCATCAATCCACATTGTGAATCCAGGGAGACTCGTTGGAAGATGGCACTGCAGTTCAGTGGCTCCAGATCTTAATATGCTACCAGAAAGCTGTGCTACCTTGAGAAAATCACTGAGTTCTAATCTTCTCATCCCCCTTCTCCCCTCTTAACCTGTTTGGAATCAGGAAATTTCATGCTACCTGTTTGTATACAATATGCGGTCCAGTGAAACTCTTTTGTCAGCTATCTGAAATAAATAATAAAAATGTGGTAAAATACTAGATATGTAATTTTATCCTAGAACATACAGCAGAAAACATATATCTGCCTATCTCTATGCTTGTATGAGTTGATTTTCTACTCACTTGCAAACTTCAAGATCCACTACTTGATCTTACTGGATAATAGTGTCAGAGGAGGGAGGGAGAAGCAATCATATTTTGCTATTCAGGTCTAAGTTGGTGTTTTGCTTATTGGAAATGTAAAGAATATATCCCTATATAAACACTCTCCTAAAATTTTAGTGACTTTTTTTCTTAAGCAATGTACAAAACTTTAAAATTATCATCAGATAATAATTGGAGTATCCCTTCTGTATGATACCCACAGTAAGAGAATCAATAGGGTACATTTATCCCCTCAGTTACACATGTACATATTCATCACATTAAAACAGTCATTGTTATCATATTTTATGCTGTCATGTTTGCCTTTGGTACACTTACATTTCTATAGCAAAGACTTGTGGTGACACATCTGTTAGAAAGGACTAACTTGATCACACTCATGAACCCTAAGTATGGTGGTCTGTAGCTGGTGGTGTGTATTTTTGATGGACCATCAACACTTAGACAGATTGGGGCTGCAATTATATGTCTAAACATGAAAACAAGATTCAGATTTTGGCCACCTAATAACCAGAACTGATTGCATTCACTTACATTTCCCCAAGGATTTGAATGTCCTCAAACTTTGGAAACATTTCATCTGAACCTGAATCAGAGCTGATATATAAGTGAACTGAATGTATGGGAACATGATATAGGAATTGCTGATGAATGTTTATGTAATAAACATAGATGCATTTGATCAAATGGTAAATTGCCTTTAAGTCCTTGGTGCACATAGCCTCGATAAACCCTGAGCTTTCAGAGTGTAACATATTATCAATTGCTTCAGTAGATAAGTTGAACTGATAATTCTCAGAATAGGGCTACATGATTTGCTTTTCATTTACCCCAGTAGAGTTTATTCTCAGAATAGGGCTACCTGATTTGCTTTTCATTTACCCCAGTAGAGTTTATTAAAAATAATAATTTGGTATTTCACATTATAGTAATATAAAGAAGCTGCAACATATAGATATATCTGTTTTCTCTGGGTTAAGCAAAAGGTTGTTTTCAGCAGGCAGCCAAAAGCTAGATGATATCTTTAGGATTGCCTTTTACAATTATTTTGAGGCTCCTCAGTGGTCACATATTCCAAACATTTTCTTCCTCTTGCACTTCTGCAGTCTCCTTAACTTTCCCTCTTCATCTTTCAGCTCCTCTCTTAATCTTTCCACATTTTTTGTATAAATACTGCCATCTTGGCCAGAACAGGCTCAAAAACATAAAAAATGTGGCAGATTCTCAAGGTTGGAGCTGCACCAAATCTGTACACCATCAGCTGGGCACAGAAGGGATGCAGTATTTTACATAGTGTCTGGGGATTACTTGTGCTCTAATTCACAGATAATATGACATTTACCTCTTCCATTATCCATGCTTATAAAAGTAGAAATGGAACTAACAGGTGTGGCACTATACCCATCCTTTTCTGCTCCATGTTACATACCTGTGCCCTTTTAGGAACATGATTGAGAATTGGGAGAAATTTCTTCTCAGAGAATGGTTAAGCATTGGAGTGGGTTACTCAGGGAGGTGGTAGAGTCACCATGCCTGTGCGGGTTTAAGGAAAGGTTGGGTGTGGTACTTAGGGACATAGTTTAGTGGGTAATTTTGGTGGTAGGGGGATGGTTGGACCAGATGATCTTGAAGGTCTTTTCCAACCTTAATGATTCTGATTCCATGATCTTCAAAGCAGGAAATAAACATTACAGTGCTGCTCTGCCATAGGAGTTTCTGCTGACAAATATTGTGTATATCTTGTTGTTTTGCTGAAGTATGCCTTATTAAAAATTGAATATATATATATAGAGAGAGAGAGAGGAAAAAAATGTTTGTTATTGTGATATAGCATTCCCATGCATAGCAAGCATAACTTTCTTTTGATTTCAGTGGGAGTATCCGTAACCTCTCTCTGATTCACAGAGACAAGCCAATCTTTATGAAAAGAGAATGCAAAAGCTGTCAAGGTTTTTCAAAATCTAAGTCTGAGTATTTATAGGTCAATATGTGTACTGATTTTTTTTTTGTTTACTTTTAAATTCTACATTATTAACTATACTTACTAACTGATCATCTCATTTTGTTTTAGTACAAGAAGTTAGCCTTTGGCTTTTGATCATTTTTAGCATTTTTACTGGTTTTCAATTTGCCCAGAAATATCTGTGAACTGATCAAAACTAAAAGGAAATGTTAAGATCTGAAACTAGAGGAAAATTTATTTTCACCTTGAATTATTTCCCTAGTCTGTTCTAACTTGAAGTTTTGTTGTTGTTGTTGTTTGTTTGTTTGTTTGTTTTTTGGTGGTTGTTTATAGACTCAAATTAGGAAATACACGAAGAAAATTTAAAAGCTACATGAAACCGTGTGATCAAAATCAATATTTTATATGCCACAATCATTGCTGAGGGTGCCATTGAATTTTCACTGCTAGGATAAGCATCCTCAAATTTAAGCTTTGATTTGGAAAAACATTTAGGCATATTGTTAATTCCTGCTGAATTAGTAGACAGGTGCCTAATTTGTAGGATATAATACTACACAATCACTCTAAATTGAAAACTGGCTTAAATGCTTTGCTGAATAAACCCTTACCATTGAAATCAAACCATGGAAACAATTCAGGCACACTGGCATCAGCCACAGTTATCTATTGTATAATGACTGGAAAGCTCTCTGAAGAGTAGTTTTAGCACTGATAACATAGATACTTGAGTAATGGAAGAGATCTCACCAAGGTGTGTATGTATGTCTATAACATTCTTTTATGTGAAAAACAGGTATAAAATTATACATAATGGGTACAAATAGGATACATTTTTGTTTAAACTCCTCTCATGTACAAAGATGAAACAGAAGGAAATAATTGTTAGTTACTTCTTTTCTATAAGTACTACATTACTTCAAGTCCAGCACATTGCTATAGAAGAAATATGGAAAAATTATCCAGTGGTGTATCTTTCTATTTTATTAATAAATATTTGCATGGAATCTATTGTACCTGCTGTTTAAACACTATGAATCATACGTGTTTTGTGTGGTTTATGCGTAATAACTCAGAATTTAAGTTGTTCATCGTGTATGCTGTGCATGCCTGGCAAGATAAAAAGTAGCTGATTACTCTTTCTATTTACTAGTACCAAGTTTCAAATTGGTACCATTATATTGCTCTAAGTTCAGCTGACTGTTTTTTCCTCAAGTAGATGATATTTCATTAAAAGTATTTCTTCTGCATTATTATTCCTTACTTAGGTCATGTTTCTTAAGGCAAGGCAACTGGTAAAAAGCCTTGGTGTAATGCTCATATACAACTTGGAGATTCTCCCAAAATTCCTACTTGTCCAGATAAGCAAACTTTACTATTTATTTTTAACATCAGACTGCTTAATTTGGGGAAAAAGAGGTACAGGAGCATTAAATATAGCGTGTTATATTGATATCTCCTAAAATACTCAGCAATAGAATTTAGGATTAAATTTAATTAATCTAACTGTCAGTGTCTGCAGTTACTAGTGTCCTCCTCCTAGACTCCTTTAGTGGACAGGCACTTCCATGACAGTATTGTGCTGATGTACATTAGGCATATATTTTAGGATATAACACATTGCACCTTGTAAATATCTATTTTTAGTCAGATGAAATCTATCTCTAGTATCTTACTTTCATTATAGACCTCTCACTTTGCTACCCAAAGAGCTGTCTCTGGGAAGGTACTGACACTCCTCTTACAGTATTTCAGCTTCTGTTTGTGTGTGACAGAAATAACACTAACATTTGAGGTGGTAGAATAATAAGCAAGTCATATAAAGCAAATCCCTCACCTTACCTGGGATCAGAATGCCTCCTTTTCTTTTGTCTGCGCTCCTTTTGCATAGACTGTATCTGACTGTGCTCTTCTTGTTTCAGAGGTATGCCTGAATGCTTAAAGACAGGAATAAAAGACAGAAATAAAATACTCTGTTTTCCACAGCAGACAACATAAATAGAGAGACAGGACTAAATGGGCTCACTTTTATTTTATCATTTGTACCACAGCTGGAGGAAACTCTACAATGGGTATCTGGTTCAGAAAAGTCCACAGCATAATTCAGCACACAACAAAACATTTCCTGGCTCCCTAAAAGTTGCTTATAACATCTGATAAAAAATAAAAAAGGGTAACCATAATGTACCAGAAGAGAGATGGTAAGGTCAAACATTTCACCAAAGTTTTTATGTGATGAGGTAGGTAAAGAAAATGTGGATGACCTTACAAAGTGAACTATGAAAGAAAATGAAAAACAGCTCAGAGCACCTGTAAGTCTGAGACAGGAGAATAATTCCTGATGACATAACATTTGGCAATTGTTTTAACCCCAAGAAAGCGGGCAGGACTCCAAAGTACAGACCCAGTTCATCTTATTTATTTTATTTTATTTATTTATTTATTTATTTTATTTGGGACTGCTCACTCTGTTTTCTGGTTTTGATCAAAAACATTTTCCAATCCTCAGAAATGTTATAAAAACTCACAGTTAATCCACACCTTGAAGGTTCTCTCTGCACCTTTCTGACATCTGCAAAATCCATAAGGAGGATTAATAACACCTAAAGGTGCTATGAAGCAATAGAGCTACAAGATCATTTCAAATCCTCCTTGAGATGATACTACAGCATTAAACACCCTGGGCTTCCAGGTCCTGCTCACTTCTGCCTCATCTGAGTGTTGTCATTAAGCCACAAATTATTGGAGATAGGGAAAGTAATATCATTACAACACAAATATTACATGTAATATATGATCATTACATGTAATAATGTAATAATGATATATTATTACATTAATAATGTAATAATATATAGACATAAACATACCTAAGTCTGAATAGAGTGGTGGAAGAGAGGTCACTAGAAGTATATCATTATGATAATGTAATAATGATATATAATGTAATAATGACATGTAATAATGTCATTATTATATCACCTTTCCCCCCTCCCCCCCAATTTGTTGCATAGGCATCTCCATATTTTCAGACTTAATTTTAATGCATTCCTTCATTTTTTAATCTGTGAGGAAGATTTCTTCAGTGTCTTACCCCATAGCTAAAAAAACAATCTCAGATGGAATAGTTTAATTTCCAGTCTGAATTTATTTGTGACCAATTTGTAACTATCTAATTGTGTACCTGCACCAAATGGGAGTTTTCCCATTGAGTGTAATTGGATCAGACCCTATGTTGTGAAGACACAGACTGGAAGAAAGACATGGACTGGGTGTTACTGCATAATGGCAGCAGTAAATTATATTCCAAAGGCAAGATCAGAAGCTGCTATAAATTGTCAGTGCTTCTCAACTGACTTTTAGGAAGTTATATCACTGTGCACAAACTGCTAGTTTGGCCCAAACATTTTCTCAGTAGACTTTAAAACCTTGGCCAGCTACATAATGCATGCTACAGAATGACTTCCAGCAGCTCCTGCATCAGACCGAAAATGTCTCACTCAACCTGGATTTATATTTTAGAAAGTTATTCAAATATGATTTAGGGTGTGTGTAGCCTGAAGAATCTACTACACTCCCAGAGATATTTTTCAAGTTTACTCTCTTCATTCTTAAAATAAAACAATATATATTATATATATATATATATATTTTTTTTGCATTTATAGAAAGAACAATTCATAGTTCTGAAAGACTAACCAAATTTACTTTCCCTGAAGTTAATATTAAAAGTCACCAATTTCAAATTAAGGCAAATAAATACAATGCTTTCCAGATGATAAGATGTTAAATATGTTATTGTGTATAAAGCTATATAAAGCTAAATAAAGCTACATATATATATATATATATAATGTATATATAATGTATATATAATGTATATAAAGCTACAAAGCTTTGGTGTCTCTGTAACTGACTTCCATGACGAAGATAGTTCCATGTCTTTGAATATGTTACTTCCATGTCTTTGAATATGTTGGCCAGGAAGACAGTGACCCAACAAAATGTAACCCTAAAAGAGAGTAAGAGTAAGAGTAAGAGTAAGAGAGAAACACAATCAATCAGTTCATTAAAATATAAGCAATTAAAAAGCTTGTATTTATTTAGCAGTGTAAGAATAATCTGAGTATGAGCCCTATTAAGTTCCGTTGTCCAACTCAAGGAGAATGTGTCAAGAAAGTTCTCAGCAATCCCACATAATGACTAAAGATGCATGTAGTAAATGTGAGGAGCACAACTCCATCCAATCTCTCTTTTTCTTTTTTTTTTTTTTTAATATCACAGAATTCAAAATGCAATCTTTTAGGACAAACCTGAATTACCATAATTTAGGTACTGCAAGAAAAACACAGCAAAGTAAAAGCAAGCAAACAAAGCAAAAAACAAACAAACAAACAAACAAACAAAAAAAAAACCTAACAACAACAATAACAAAAGTAAACCTCTCCCTCTTCTTCAGTATTCAATCTTTTATAGTGTCAGATATATCCAGACCCTCTTTACTGTACATTTGCCAACCTGCTATCCTGCCTTTTTGCTGTTTTGAACCTTCCAGGGTCTTTTTTAGTGACAGCTGAATAACACAGTCTTGGATTTCTTCCAGGACAGCTGCATTGTTATAATTTTGTGTGGATGACATAAATATTTTTGATGGAATGAGTTATAATCACAGAATCACAGAATCACAGAATATCTAGGTTGGAAGAGACCTCAAGATCATCGAGTCCAACCTCTGACCTAATGCTAGCAGTCCCCACTAAACCATATCCCTAAGCTCTACATCTAAACGTCTTTTAAAGACTTCCAGGGATGGTGACTCCACCACTTCCCTGGGCAGCCTGTTCCAATGTCTAACAACCCTTTTGGTAAAGAAGTTCTTCCTAACATCCAACTTAAAACTCCCCTGGTGCAACTTAAGCCCATTCCCCCTCGTCCTGTCACCAGGCACATGGGAGAACAGGCCAACCCCCACCTCGCTACAGCCTCCTTTAAGGTACCTGTAGAGAGCGATAAGGTCGCCCCTGAGCCTCCTCTTCTCCAGGCTGAACAAGCCCAGCTCCCTCAGCCGCTCCTCGTAGGACTTGTTCTCCAGGCCCCTCACCAGCTTCGTTGTCCTTCTCTGGACCCACTCAAGCACCTTGATGTCCTTCTTGTAGCGAGGGGCCCAAATGTAGCGAGGATCAATAGTCATTGTAATTTCTTTCTGAAGTACATAAAACATGCAAGTTAAAATAATGCCAAATTTTCTGGCCTCTTCTGCCTATATACATTCACCTCAAATGCATCTGCCAAGGAGTATCACATCCTTGGTTACTAGCAAATATTTTAATTGGTATGTAAGTCATGTCAGAACTTCTGTTTTCACTCTTTATGCTGAAGTGATGCATAACTACTGCAGCACATTCAGTGCAAGAGGACCTCATTCTGGAAAGAGGAGTTCTCCACAAGGTTTTAAACATTGTTGTAGCAAATGCAGCAGCTGGTGAAATGACAGAACAGAGCAATTTAAATAGCTGACAATTCATACCTGTGCTCTGTATAATATGAAATATAATGGTGTTCTGGGAAATTTCTAAGGCACTCCAGAATTATTTTTTTATCATAACTTTCAGGTTAGCAGATTCTGCTGCCTTAACTTTACTGTATAGAGTACATGACATTTACCTAATGAATGGAGTAGGGATTCTGCTAAGAGGTAGTTAAAAGTAGTGGTACCTTGGAGTTCAGCTCAGTAGCCTGCAGGAGTATTTTCTGTGTATCTCAGGTTATCAGCAGAAACCTCTTGTTCATTCTGACACGTGACATTCATTTGGTGAGAACACTTGGGTGGAAAAAAAATAAAAGAGCATGGAAGAATCTGCTCTCATCTTTTTCTCTTCCTTTCACAGGCATGACTAATTTACTTGTAAACCATATTTAAACCATATTTTAAAGTAAATATTTTGTGGTTTCATGATGCATTTTTGAAACGTTTTTGAATTGAGAACGTTTGAAAGTTCATGCACACAAGAATATTTCCTATGCAATAGATTTCCTATCCCAAAAGTGTTTTTTTTTTCTTGTAAATTGCTCAGTAATTACATTTCAAAACTGTATTGATTTCTTATATGTCAATAGTTATTAGAGATTACATGTCCAATTCCTGTCAGCTAGCTGACTACCTGAAGTTGAAGCTCTTCTCAAAGATTTTTTCAGCCAGTCCTGTTTTTTATGAGCCTTTCCTTATCTTTTAAAACTGTTCTTTCTGTGTCTCCCTTTGGCTGTTGGATCTCTTTTCTCTTCATTTTCACTCCTTTACAGTGCTCTTTAGAAATGATTCAGTGAAGCAGCACTGGCCCCCTTGTACAGAATTCTCAGTATACGTTGAGAATTTATCTTATTTCTCCTACGTGTTATAATTACAAGTTCCAATCAAAGTACATCTTTTGAGTTACTAGTTTGTGTCAGTGCTTTAGTAGAAATGCAAATGTTATGTATTTAACATGCAAATGAAGTAAAATAAATATAATGCATGAAGTCTGTATTCCATCTCAGAAGTAATTGTAATGTGTAATAAGAATTCGGCAGCCAGGTTTGACAAGAGAGAAGGCACAACAATTTTTATTTACTGCAAGAGCACTCATATCTATCTGACCTTTCCCGGTTCTGGTGACTTTTAATGTAAGTTTAACACTGATTTCTATTTGTGACTACAGGCATGTCTGTGTTACCTTTGCATTATCTCACTGGCATAGTCGTAATCTTCTTCACAAATTGATGCTTCTGCATATAGTAGCAAGGTCCTATTTGTGTTTTAGAACTACAGAGTGGTTGTAACAATATAGGTTACAGAATAAAGAATAAAGGTATAGCAGACGATGCTTTGGGAAAGTACTGGAAGCAGGATACTGACAATCCTCTATTTGGTAAACATCTGAGCTTCCAGCACATTAGAAATTAGTAGCAAGTTTTGTTAGAATGTTTGTGCTCAAGAACTAACAAAGGAGTTGTCCTCTAGGATCTGCCATTGGAATGCACTTGGAACTGATGGCCTCCAAAATACACTGTAGCATCAGGTTCCAAAATTTCTTTGTGTTTTCTATAAAACACATTTTCCTTCGTTTTGATGCGTGACATTTTTATTGATGAATAAGTGCCCCCTCATCACCTTTTTAAAGACATTTTATTGATTTTACAGATTTTTGTCATTGCCTTTACCTTTTTATTTATTTATTTATTTATGATATCTTTTACCCAAATGTCAAAGTCCTAGTTCATCTCAAGTGCTTGTTATTCCAACCTTCTCATCCTCTTTTTAAGATTTCTATAAGATGGGATGACCATAACTATGCATTATTTAAAATGTGGAATTATCTTGAATGCATAACAGCATGATTGCATTCATTTGATTCAACCTCTGCTATCTACATGACTTGTGATGTAGTACAGCTGAGCTTATTAATTACTGACTAGTTAAATATTGCAGGGAGCTTTTTGTAAGCAAATAAATTAAAGCCTTGCCACTGTGCTTGTAGACAGATTTCTCCAAGGTTTCATTTGTAAATGAACCTAGGAACTACATTATTCAGCTTGTTGGTAGGTCTGTCTTCTACTGTAAGTTTTAGTTCAAATCATTCTGAAAACTCATGAAAAATAAGCTTAAATTCTATTAAGATTTGATTTTTTATTTTTTTATTTTTTTAATTTTCAATTATTTTCTTGTAGCAGTCTTATTCCTTTAATCATAAAATCATAGAATCATAGTATATCCCAAGTTGGAAGGGACCCACAAGGATCATCAAGTCCAACTCCTGGTTCCTCACAGGTCTACCCAAAAAACAGAATTCAGACTATATGTCAGAGAGCATAGTTGAAACACTTCTTAAACTCTGACAGATTTGGCACCATGACTACATCCCTGGAGAGACTCTTTCAGTGCGCAACAACCCTTTCAGTGAAGAACCTTTTCCTGACATCCATCTTGAACCTTCCCTGTTGCAGCTTGAATCCATTCCCTTGGGTCCTATTGCTGGTCACCGCTGAGAAGAGAGAGGCACCTGCCACTCTACTACCCCTTGTGAGGAAGCTGTCAGACCAGCTGTATGCTGGCCATTTTGTGCAGTAGGATCCTATGAGAAACCATATCAAAAGCTTTACTGAGATCCAAAAAGATTACATCAACTGTCTTCCCCTTGATTGACTAGATGGGTGATGTTATCATAAAAGGAAATTAAATTTCTTAAGCAGGACCTCGTGTACCTGTGTTGGCTGTGACCTATGACTGCACTGTCCCCAAGGTATGCTTTGATAACTCCCAGGATAATCTTCTCCATAATTTTACCAGGCACTGACCTGAGACTGAGGTGTGTAGTTGCCAGGGTCTTCTTTCTTGCTCTTCTTGAAAATTGCCACATTTTCCAGCTTCCAGTCTACTGGGACCTCTCCAGATTCACAAGACTGTTGAAAAATAATTGAGAGAGGTCCTGCGATGATGTCAGCGAGATCTCTGAGCATCCTGTGATAAACCCCATCAGGCTCCATGGACTTGTATGGATCCAGGTGGAGCAGCAAATCTCACACAAGTTCAGGATTGGCTAGGAGTTTATCATTCCCACCATCATGGTCCTCTAGATCAGGTCACCCAGGGACCTGAAGCCCATCATCGGTGTTGAAGACAGAGGCAAAGAAGGCATTAAATGTATCTGCTTTGCCTATGTCCTTGTTTGTGAGGTGACCATCTCCAACAAGTAGTGGACCTATGGCTCTCCTTTTTCTGTTTACATATTTAAAAATAATCACTTTTTGTTGTCTCCAACAGTCCTGGCCAGCTTCAACTCTAATTGGGCTTTGGACGCACAAGTTCTCCCTACAAAGGTGAATGACATCCCTGTAGTCCTTCCATGGTGCCTGACCCTGCTTCCAGCACCCTAACATTTCATTTTTGTACCTAAGCTGCAGAAAAAAATACAAAGATCCTTGGTCAGACAAGCCAACCTTCTGCCCTGCCTGCTTGACTTCTGATATTTTGCAATTGCCTGATCCTATCCTATTAGGAGGCAGTGCTTAAAGATTGACCAGCACTGATGGATGCTGATGCCTTCAAAAACAGTTTCCCAGGGACCTTACTAACTAGTTCCCTGAGCAGCTGGAAGTCTGCTCTCCCTATATCCAGGGTTGAAGTTTTGGTGGCTGTTTTCCTTCTGTCATGAAAAATTTTAAACTCAACCACTTCATGGTCACTATGAGCAAGATGGCCAACAATTCCCAGGTCAAGTAGACCTTCCTGTGATCAACAAACCGAAGTTCTGCTGGTGGCACCAGTCTTGCAGCCACCAAGACTTTAAAAACTCCTTTCAGAAAAAGTGATAGACTACATCTCTCATTGCTACTTGTGCCATCTTAGTGGAAAAGTATCTGGCATCTGATATAAGCGATATAGATAAGAAAAGTCTCTGGTGCCTGATGAAAGCAATATTCTACTTTCTGATGCCAGTGAATATATGGACAGCTATGGTTTTTGCTACCTGCTGTGTTTTAGAACTAATCAGTAGGAGCAGAAAGAAGAAACATCATAAAAATGAGAAAGAAATACTTATCTGATAAAGATTCTGTGCAATCAAACATTTCTAAGATACTTTCAACAACAACAACAACAACAAAAACACAACACACAAAACAAAAAAATGAACAATCAAAAAAGAATAGCTGAAGCTCCTGTCACCCAGAAAAAGACAATGAGAGAGGAAATGGTCTTTTTATAGTGACACAACAATATATGACCTTTTATATATATTATATAAATATATTATATAAATATATATAAATATATATATATAAATAGATATAAATGTATTATATAAATATATATATAAATATATTTATTTGTTAGGAGTAAACTTTTAAAAGCTATCTGCTGTTTCACAAGAGGTTAGTGAAATATTTCATTATTGCAGTAATATAATTAGAAACTTTGTAAGCAATCAAGCAGCCAAATTTTGCACCAGCTGTAAGAAAGTAAACCAAAAAGTGACAAGTTGACCAACAACTAATGAATTGCTGTAACCCAGGTGAAAAATAAAAGACATGAGCGTCTTGGCATCCCCAAGAGAAGAACTGTCTATAGGTTGGAAATGATTCTAGGACAGTAATAAAACAGTTTTGTAACATGATTAATACAGACATCAAAACCACACCTTGGAATGAAAACTAATTTCTTGTGAAACCTGAGCCTTTTGAGGAGTATATGGGTGTCAGAGAGAACAATCTGGAACCTAGAAGTGAAATATAACCTCCATGCTCTGGAAACCTGATGAGTAGGATTTTTTTATCTCTATACATTTTGTTCAAGAAATGTGGTTTTTAAACCTACATACCACAGTGCTGTTTGAAGAATGTGGAGGTGCAGTTTCACCTATCTATATAGTATAGCTCCTCTATATAAAACACAGACTGGATTGGAGTATATTGTCATAAATTAAAGGTTAAAATACCATCCTCTCTGTGCTTTAATGGAAGCTGATGCCTTACTTTGAGATGTCTGAATTAAATGAGAGAAAGACACACAGATAATCTTAGGATTTGTAGAGAACAAATAATAAATTTGTGTACAGCTTCAGCATATCAGAATCTGAAGCTAATCAGTCCAACAACAGAATAAAAGTGAATGACCTGGATGTGAGAATAAAATAATACTAATTTCTGAAAACAATGTTTAATTTAATTAATTAATTTATTTATTTTTAAGAAATATCAGTTTTATACCTGCAATGAGTCCTCCAGGGCAATTATGAAAGACAATCCAAAATATCAGTGCATGAGTATGACATGCTGTTTTTATTTTATTTATTATTAATTAGAAGATCTTTCAACAGCTACTCTTGGCAAATATATTTAAGAAATTTATATTTTCCACTGACTTCAAAGGTCAAGTCCTGACCTTCCTGCAGGAAAAAATGTGTTCAGACATGGAAAGCTCAAGTGATATTAGAGTGTCAGTTTTCAAAAGAATTTATGAGACTAAGTAAAGTTATCAACCTTTAAGCCTGGAAAATGCAAAAAGATCCTGAGTTGCTTTGCATCTTTGAGCATCTCTCTGGAGCTGTTCAAATGTAGATAAGGATAAGGAGCCCAGTATCAGATGTGCAACAATAGCTGCATTACCCATTTTTCTGAATGAACTTTTTTTTTTTTTTTTTTTTTTTTTTTTTTTCTGACAAGCATGTGGGGCTGTCTGTATCTGTTGATATGAAACTGCCTTTATATGTTCATGCGCATGCGTCTGCAATGCTTGAATCACAGAATCACAGAATTTCTAGGTTGGAAGAGACCTCAAGATCATCGAGTCCAACCTCTAACCTAACACTAGCAGTCCCCACTAAACCATATCCCTAAGCTCTACATCTAAACGTCTTTTGAAGACTTCCAGGGATGGTGACTCCACCACTTCCCTGGGCAGCCTGTTCCAATGCCTAACAACCCTTTCAGTAAAGAAGTTCTTCCTAACATCTAACCTAACCTAACATACTGGAAATATTTTTTGAAATATCTACATAACGTTCATTATTGTAAACTTCAGTGGTAAAGAAAAAATACACTGATTTGTGTATTTTGTGTATTGTGTAAAACAGCTACAACTGTAGCTGTTTTGCTGATTTATTAGTACTGATCATACATTATAAGTAACAGTGTTTATAACTGAGTGAAAACAAAAAGACTAAGAGATGTACACTGGGACATGGGAGACCAATAAAAAAGACACAATAAATACTCCAATCAGCATGGAGTCAAGGAATTACTAAATACTTAATCAACATTTAATCTCTATGTCATCCTTTGATTCAGCCTTCCAATGTTGCTCCTTTGGCTTAAGCTCAAATTTCTTTTATTCTGGTTGTATTGCAAGTTGATTTGGAACCAGTATGCTTTCAAAAGAGTCTTCATTTCCTAGGGTATAATCTTAGTCTCAAGTAGATGAATATTGTAGTGAATTAGTGAATTGTTAAGAATAAGTATCATTTTGAAGAAAGAAAAATGTTCTGGGGGGGGAGGGAGAGGGACATTTTTCAAGAATGTAAATGTTTCTGTACCACATCACTTTGATGTCCTCCAGCAAGAGAGAAACAGTAGTTTTGGGATGGTGTTCAAAAGAAAGCAAGCCAGGTATTTTATGTGTCAAGTTTTTCCATTTTGCACAAATGATGGTCTCCGCCCTCAACTCCAGGCTTCTCATCGTCTTGCATTTAGGTGTGAAATAACATAAATAGATTTTCTGTTGCAGCTTATCCACAAAAGTTAGTTTTAGTCTTCCATTTAATTCATAGTGACTGAAATTCACTGTTGTAAAGAGGGAAAACATAGGCTTGCATTGCATAAACCCTTGATATGAGGGCGATTTGCACTCAGGCTTCTGATCAAAGGAGATGTCCATAAGTTGTTAATGTATAATGAAACAGTTTTTAATCATGTATATTTTCCATGGCTGATCTAGGATCACTTATACCAGGGGGGATTCTGACACACACCTTTTCTCGAATTCTGTCTTTCACTAATTCTGAACAGATGTTAATATGTTAACAGATGTTTATATATGTTAATATAAACCTCTAAATGTTTTTAATCTAGAAGTGTCTAACCTATATATATTATGTACTTAATTGTATTAGAGTGGATATGATGTTATGCAGGTATGTTGTACATGTCCAAACATTATTTGGGCATACTGAAAATGTGGATAATATTCATTGGGGTAGATACATAGAAAACAGAAGGACATCCTTGGTACGTTTTCTGGTTCTGCTTATTCTTAAATTGTGCAGACCTGTTTTCTCCAAGATGACTATTATCATTTCTGTAGCTTATTTTGAAACCAAAATACATCTGAGCTTATACAACTTCTAGTAGAGATCTGTTGTCTTCACATCTGCTAATTCCATAATTTTGTACCAGTGGAAAACTAGCCTCAGAATTCAGTCTGCTATCTCCCTTTCTTACCATTTCCTGTTTCAATCGTCCCTTAAATTGATATTGGAAAACATGAATATATAGGTGTGGTCAAGAACTGCTTGTCACCAGGACTGGTGAAGACATTCAAATCCATCCAAAGGTATTTTGGAGTTACTGACTTAAGCTTTTTTGATCTCTTCATTCAGCTTTCTAGGTGCTCACTTCCCCCAAACAAGTTTGTTTTTAAAACTTATTTTGAGAAAAATTGTTTCAGCAACTATAGCTGAAGCTGTGGCTGCAGCTCTGTGATGTAGCTCAGAGCACCTAATTTGCAAGTCCTGTTTCACAGACAAAAACAGTACAAACTAAGTAGAGGGGAACCTATCATCTAGAATGTAAATTAAAAATATTAAAAATTCAATTAAAATAAGGGGGATCAGATTTGTTTAAGCTCAGAAAATCTTGACTTGTTTAAAAGCTTAAGCCACATTTACGAGATGTTATTTTAAAAGGTGTGTCATTACTCTGTGATTTTCATTTTCTGACATGAATTGATCTGGACTAAATGCCTTCTGCCAAATTTCAGTTTGAGAGATAGTGCCTTGTTTATTTATTAATTTACTACAAAACATCAAAAAACAGCCCAGCAGGCTACTAAAAGCAACAATCAATCACATTTAATCCAAGATTATGAAGTTGATTTTATTCTCTCCTCCCCTCCTTCACCAACTTTTATTTAATTTCTTGAATGAGCTGCAGTGTGGGAGTTACTTGGAATAATTTTAAATGCGCACACAGAGTGTTCCCACCTTACCATGCATTCTCTGATCTCAGTTGCAGACCCAACAATATTTCAGACATACCCAGAACATTTTGGGAAGCAATAGGCAAAATACTGCCACCATACGTGCCATTTTGCTTTAATACCTCAGTTTCCAGTTCAGAAGGTGGACTGTGTCTGCCAAAGAAGAAAAATAAAATCTCATTGTTTGTTCTTATAGGCTAAAATCACATCACCAAAATGTTTTTAGTCTGTTTTTCAATATCTTAATACAGAGCTTCATTTCAAAATAAATCAAAGAGGTAGTTAACACTATGACTTAATAAGAACTTTTTAAATATATTGGTTGACACATTATCTACAAATGACCTCCTAGAATACAGATAAATGAAATTTTGAGGAATTAAAGGGTTGAAATAAGATGACTATGACAGATTTGGAGTCATATATTCATCTGACTGGCTAATGATCATTGCACTGAATTTCCCCTGCATAACTTTGAATATCCTAAGTCATGATAATATTGACTGAGATTAAAATGAATAAACCAGGTGGTAAAAGAGAAAGAACCATTTACATGTATGCCCATAGCTCTAATTAACAGTTATGTTTTCTAGTTCAGAAATTGACTGTTAATTTGCCTGTTAACTTGCCAGTTGTTTTTGGATGTATCGCTGAAAACTTGTGAATCATACTTACAAAGAATATAGTATCCATACCTATATGCTGATCAAATACATAGGAAATGACTTATTTAAAAAGATAAAGAATAGATGAAAATGGGGAAAAAGTTTTTATGGTTTGCATGTAAATTACTAGTGCAGCATTTAGTTACTAAATGTATCTGTCTTACAAAAACTGCATCCTATGGATACAAGTACTATGATTGAATTTTTAGCATCATAGAAAGCTTAGCACATGACATTTAGATGTTGCACAGCAGGAAGATGTCTAGAAGAACTTCACGTCAATGTTTCTTGTTTTCTTTTATTGCAAAAACAACATTTTTCTTAATTTGGGATAATCATGACTCTTTTTAAAAGTAGCTAGTTTTCTGCCTTGTCCCCTTGAAAGGCTGTACCAAGATGTTGTTGCTTAGATGATTAGAAATAACCTTCCAGTGTTTTCTGACTAAAGAATTTTGAAAGAAAATGTAAGCAAATGGAATTTTATTTCTCCAGAATTATATCGGATGTGTAATTTAGATTTACACACCATTGTTGTAGAATTACAGTAATGCAAAAATAGCTTAATTTTGTTGGGTGAAGTAGGGAAAAAAATCTCCAGATCACTTCACTGGGGCATAGAATTTTAGACTCAATAGCCAATATGGACCAATTGAACAACAGATGATACAACAGGTGCAAATCACTTCTCCATTCTGATCTGTGAAACCAAATGGAAAGGGTAAACTTCTGTGGCAATAGGCTGCATCATGACTCTGGGAAATATACTGTTTATATTTTTTCTCATGACTGTATAACTAAAAAGAGGACTCAAAACACCAGTCAATATTTTTTGAGGAATAAAGTTTGCTTTTAAGTACAAGGAAGTGGTTTCTCCTTAAATATTCCAACAAACCTTATAGCTAAAATTCCTATGAATATATTTGCATATATACACAGAGGGAGAGTTCATATATATATGAACATATATGTCACAGATTATCTAGACAGTGTAGTATATATATAGACAAATATAAACATGCATGTCTGCAGTAGACTTATTTAGATGTGGCACCCAAAGTGTGCACAGAACAGAGTGGTAAACTCAGTGCCAACCAGTATGCTATTTATACACAACTCACATGCATTTCATCTTTGACTAGGAAGTACACTAGCAGCCTAAGTCATGTCCCAGCATGTTTATTCTTGTCTGTATATGCAGTAAATTACACTATAAGAACACCTTCTATTCAAAAAAGAAAGGTATAAAATGAACATTTTCTAGAGGAAAAACTTGCCACAAACATCACTGTAATTGTGACCCTATGATAGTGACCCTACAATTACACTATCCATAATTGTGACCCTAAGCAGGATATATGCTCAGTTTTATTACACTGTATTTTCTTTGTGTCCCTCCCAATCCAATTCATCCAATGATTCTATGATTTTATATGCTATTGTGAAATGTTTATTTGCAATGTTCTGAGGCAAAATGTTTTGTTTTCAACAAAACTATTTTTGATGAAAAATACCTATTTTCTTTGTGATTATTTTTCTTTTACTGCCAGAAGTTCAGACATGCAAGCCTAGGTCTTTAATTGTGTAACATCAGAGAAGGTATATTTTGGAAATATTATTCATGCTTAAGATCTCCATATCTCCATAGATCTAATAATAATCCTAATGCTGAAACAGTTGCTTATTTCAGCAACTTGTTAAGGAAAAAATTCCTGATGCATCACTGGATCAGTAATATTGCCAGGGAGTTTTAGTAGTTGACAGTAATCACATTGAGACAACCAAAACACCTACTTAGAAAACAAAAAGCAGAATTTCTGATTTCAGGATGCTTGATATTTAGCTGAAAATTTCCCCTTCCCTTGACATTTTTATTTTTATTAACTGAAAGCAACAAGATTCACAGTGTACAGTAGAAAGGATGGAAAAGGTAAGTTTCTTAAATAGTCGGATTTACAAAGAGTGGAAAAAAAGTAGTTTCTTAAATAGTTTGATTGCAATGTTACTGCTTATCTAAGTTAAAGAACCTGCTATTGTGTATTCTAAACTTAAATTTCCATTTCTCATATACATTACATACGGGACTGTCCTTCATACTCCACAGATCTGGAGATATCTTTGAGCAATGATGTAGTCTATATCTCCAAAAGTTTCACAGAGAGATCAGGAACTGTGTCTGTAAGAATTATTTTTTGGAATCCTTTTTTTTTTTTTTTTTAAGATCAGTATTGGTATTACCTTACAACAAGAAATGACCACGCAGTTTGATGGCAAAGAACACAAAATAACTGCATTGCTGACACCAGCATATTCCTTTAAAAAGGGCATTTAAGGACAAAGACCAAAGTCTTTAAAATTTAAAGTTTTTCAGTAGGAACATGTTTAATTGTTCTACACATTTAAGTTCAAATATGAAACAGGCATATGAAACAGGCCAATGACAAGATAGGAAGACTGGAGACTGCACTTATCTGTCTTAATTATGGTATTTAAATGCATTCTCTTGCATGGTTCTATTTCCTACAAATATATGAATTTGTTAAGAATTGATAAGTTATCAGCCTTTAGTAAACCCTCAATGCATTCATATCTCTCTCATTTATACATAATTTCTTCTTGCTAAGTCCCCTGTGTTTTATTTGAGAATTGCCTTATTTATTATAAGCCAATAATGCATTGAATTGTGTGTGCACTGGCATATTATCTTGTTGAACTATTCAATTAAATATGATAATGCTGAACACACTGACATAGTTAAACACTCAGGTGAATGAGCAATTCACTGTGAAGTGCAGAAATATTTAAAGTCATCTGCATGCCTTCAAGCAATCTGTTTTATGTAAAAGAACACTTCAGGATTGAGAGAACAGTATGTGTCTGAAAAGACAAAAATATTGCAACTTTCGAAACACAGCTCTTATGTTTGAAAACCATGTCTTTTTAAAAGACCAACTTCCCAAAAATAAAGGACAAACGTGAAGCACACCACCTTATTGTGAGAGTAATAGGCACAAAAGTGAGATGTTACAGTCCATTTGAAATTATAATATGAATTAGTGACAGCATTTTGACCCATAAACACTTTTGTTCTGCAGTAAAGTTACACTAGATCTGGGGAATACCCCTCTGCAGAGGGCTGAGAGGTGTTCTCTGAAATAAAGTGGAACAAAAATGTCCCTAGATGCAACCTCAACAGCTAAACAAACCCAATTCTCCATTGAAGACAAGACCTATGAAACTTAACAAGAAATAGTGTTACATGCTCAGTACATGGAGTTTCAAATGCTTATAACTAAATTACATCAAAACCAATTTTCTCCAGAACTCTCAAAAGCACTTCTCCTTAGTGCTATTTTCCTGCCAAATTTAAACTTTCATCCCCCAGCTGTTTTGGCGGTAGAGTGATTATAAAAAAAAAAAAAAAAAAGTCATGGTAATTGTTTACTGTCACGAGTATCTTTTCTCAGTTTTCACATGCTTGAAAAGCCTAATCATTTTGCTTCTTCAAAAGTTTACAAGATAATAAGAAAACTCCAGGCAAAGTCAAAAAAAACAACAAAAAAAAAGGCCAATACATTTTTTACCAAAGGTAAAAGTTTGAAAATTTCTGCCTGGGAGTTGAAAGGTTCAGGAATTATTGAGTACTGATGTCATCAGGTTAGAATACAAACCTTTATTCAATTTGATACTCAGCTATTACTTCTATTGCTATTGATTATTTTACTCCTGGAGGAGTGCTGGATGGAGTTCAATTGGCAGATGCTCACTAGACATTCAAGTTGGAATGAAATCAAAACCACTGGCTCCCAAATTTTTTGACAAAGGAAAAGTTATCCCAAAGAACTTGCAGAGATCCTGTTTAAAAATGGGACATAAATTTACCATAAATTTACCATAAATTTATGAGGGAAAAATTATTCAAATTTGGATCTCAAAGACTATTTACTTAATTGTGCAGGCTCCATGACTATTTTATGACTTCTCTTAGAAGCTGTGGTGGTTCCGCTCGAGTGGGCAGCGGAGCTCCACCGCAGCCGCTCTCTCACTCCCCCCTCCTCAAAGAGGAATGGGGAGAAAATACGATGAAAAGGGCTCAAAGGCTGAGATAAGGACAAGGAGATCGTGCAGTAATTATTGTAACGGGCAAAACAGACTTGGCATAGGGAGACAGTAAGATTTATTATTTATTACTAACAAGCTAGAGAAGTGAGAAACAAAGGAAAGAAACCAAAAGCACCTTCCCCCCCCCATCCACCCTCTTCCACCTCCTCCCCCCGAGCGGTGCAGGGGAACGGGGGAATGGGGGGTATGGTCAGCCTACAGCACTTCTCTGCCGCTCCTTCTCGGTCACTCTCGTCCCCTGTGCTGTGGGGTCCCACCCACGGGATACAGTCCTTGATGAACTGATCCGGCGTGGGCTTCCCACAGGCAGCAGCTCTTCCAGAGCTGCTCCAGATATGGGTCCGTACCACAGGGTCCATCCCTCAGGAGCAAACTGCTCCAACCTGGATCCCCCATGGGCAGCAGCTCCTGCCAGGTCACCTGCTCCTGCGTGGGCTCCTCTCCACGGGCTACAGGTCTGGCCTGGAATCTGCTCCGGCAGGGGTCTTCCACAGGCCTCAGCCTCCATCGGTGCAGGTCCACCTGCTCCACCGTGGTCTCCTCCATGGGCTGCAGCGTGGAACCCTGCTCCACCGTGGTACTCCATGGGCTGCAGGGGGACATCCTGCTTCACCATGGTCCTCACCACAGGCCACAGGGGACTTCTGCTCCGGCGCCTGGAGCACCTCTCCTCCTCCTTCTTCACTGATCTTGGTGCCTGCAAGGCTGTTCCTCACTCCTCTCACTCTCCCAGCTGCTGCGTGTGGCACAGCATTTTTTTTCCCCGTCTTAAATATGCTCTCACAAAGGCACAAAACACCATCGCTTATTGGCTCAGCTCTGGTCAGCAGTGGGGCCCTTACCAAACATGGGGCAGCTTCTAGATCCTTCTCACAGAAACGACCCCTATGGCCCCCTGCTACCAAAACCCTGCCACATAAACCTGCTACAAAAGCTAAGGAAATCTGTAGTTTTAGCAGAAAGTATGGAAGAAAACATTATGCTTTTGACTAAATATTGCTGGAATGCTTTATCTAAGCCCTGCGTTCAAAATGAAACCTCCAGTGAGGTAAGACCTGTTCAAATAACTTCAGCTAATGTGAAAGCTTTGTGATATACCTAACTGTTTGCCATATCATGGTGTTTCTTCTCCTGAGAACACTTTCCAGTGCCTTATATAGAGTGAGAGATCATGTTCAACAAGCATTTCAAGGCAAGCTCATGAAAAAATGAAAGAACTTTGTGTTAGCACATACAGTTTACAAGACTCTAAAAGCAGGTGCATTTATTTTCCTTTTCTTTTTTTTTTTTTTTTTTTGTGTGTGTGTGTGTGTGAGTGTGTATAAAATGGAAAACAACTTTTCTGCTACAATAATATAATCTGCTTTTTTTGACCATTTGGCCATATATTAACATGTTTGTGACACTGAATCCCTTTTACCACTCCATATTCAACTGTTGTTCCCATACAATCTTTCTTAGTAATGTAAAACCTGGAAGGAACTTGGACTAAGCATCAGCACTTGCTTTAAGTTGAAGGTTACACTAATCTCCAGGAATACACTGACTTCATTCACTTCAGATATAACCCCTGCATAAGGATGATGGATAAAAGTTTTCTCATAAATACGTGATGAAAAGAGGAAACAAATACATAAACAGTCTTCAGAACATGATGCATTCTTGAGTGTTAAGAAAAAAAAAAAAAAAGAGTTAACCAAAACATTGTGTAACTAAATGATTCATAGAATAGATATCATGTCAATGAAGACTGTGCACGTATGAATAAAAGCTTATTTATTTATTTATTTATCTCTTCTAGTTTAAAATCATTCCCCCTTGTCTTGTCTTTATCTGACTGATCAAAAAGTTGTTCTTCATCTTTCTTTATAAGCTCCATTTAAGTATTGAAAAGCTGCAATAAGGTTTTTTTGCAATAAGTCTACAGAAGAGAAGCCTTCTCTTCTGTAGACTGAACAGCCCTAGCTCTCTCAACTTTTCTTCGTAAAAGAGTCCTCCAGTCCTCTGATTACATTTGTGGCCCTTCTCTGGACATGGTCTGACAGATCAACATCCCTCTTCTGCTGGGGCCCCAGACCTGGATGCAGTACTCCAAGTGGGGCCTCACAAAGGCAGAGTAGAGGGGGACAACCACCTCCCTCTACCTGCTAGCCACTCCTCTGTTGATGATGCAGCTGGCCTTCTGAGCTACAAGCACACACTGCTGTCTCATGTCAAGGTTTTCTTCCAATAGAACTCCCAAGTCTTTCTCTGCAGGGGTGCTCTCAATGAGTTCTCCCAGTCTGTACTTGTGTCTGGGATTGACCTGGCCCAGGTGCAGCACCTTGTATTTAGACTTGTTGAACCTCATTAGGTTCACATGGGCCTTTTGAAATCTTGTTTTAGATGTGTAGACATTGAACAGTGGAGCACTGTGTCAAAGACAATGGATCTAGCGCTGAAGAAGCTCCTGTGTCTACAAGTACTAGCACAATTCCTTTTTTTTTCTTTTTTTTCGGAAGTGTCTTTATTAAAAATAATGTAAGCTTTAGTCTGTATTTCCTACTTAATTAAAAGTTAAAAATTATCCTATGCTATTTGGATCTTTAGGCTCAGTTATTGAATAAGAACATAATATCTGTGGTATGTGAGTTTTTAATACATCTATTAACAAGGTCACGTGCTTCATCATCCTCCTCCTTTTAACATCATAAAATTCAGGTTAGAAGGGATTTCAGGAAGTCTCCAGACTAACCTTGAGCTCCCAGAAGATCAGCTTTGAGGGCCAAGTTGCTCAGCTTTGTGTCCCACCACATCTTGAAAACCTCCAAGAAACTTGGAGGTTTGTTAAAACACATAGTGAACTCTTTGGTTGAATATAGATTTTCCAACTTAAGGAAAACACAGCTCATCTGAAAGCGTGAACATTTTAATCTGTTGGTACTTATTAGTATCTATCTGGACATCTGAAAGGCCTTTGACATGGTCTCACGTGACAACCTGATCTCCAAAATGTAGAGATATGGATTTGATGGGTGGACTATTCAGTGCATAAGGAATTGGCTTTAAGGTCGCACCCAGAGAGTGGTGGCCAATGGTTCTGTGTCCAGGTGGAGGACAGTGTTGAGTGATGTCCCTCAGGGGTCTGTCTTGGGACCAGTATTGTTTAATATCTTTATCAATGGTGGTGGGATGAAGTGCACCTTCAACAAGTTTTCAGATGACATAAAGCTCAGTGGTGCAGTTGATACAAGAGAAGAGGGGGAAGTCACCCAAATGGACCTGCATGATTTTTTTTTTTTTTAAGTATAGTTCATTTCTTTTTGGTCTTGTGGAATATTGCATAAAATATGTTTTCAGGAATGGTTATTTGGACTTGACTTTCCTCACTGGAACATCAGAAAGGCTCAGCTTCCTGTCTGATCATTAGCACCAAATATAGTCTACTGTTTGATGAGGGACTATTATTGCAGCTTTACAAACTGTTTTCCCTGTCCACTGCAAGCAACTGTAGCCTTTCAAAAACAAAACAAAACAAACAAACAAACAAAACACACAAAAAAATACAAGGCAAGTAGGAGGACCCAGAATTAACTTCAACAGCTATGCAAATACCCTTTGATAAGAAACAGTTTTCATCTTCTTTTGTCTTGTTTTTCACTTCTCTCTCTCTTTTTTTTTTTTTTTTTCTTTCTTTTTTTTTTCTTTATTTCATGCTGCAATGTTGGCTCATGGATAGCTAGATGCAAAATGAGACTGACATGTTGGACACATGGATATCAAGGATGTGGTTTCCCTAGCAACAGTAACCACATAAAAGATCTCAGAACTTACTCATGGGACATTTCAGTTTTTCACATAAAATGAATACTGGTGGTGAATATGATTGGTTCAATAGAGATACAGTGAAAGTATCAGAGAACTGTAAAGTAATAAAATATTAGCCTCTTCTGTTTTCTGAAACCACAAACAACACAATCGTATTTTTCCTATCATGCGGAAGAAAATCTTGAATCTGGATACCTGCAGAACATTAGAGGCATTAAATTCAGCAGAATTTTGTTGCTTGGAAACATTTGTAATTATTTAGAATTAAACTTTGCTAAAATTATGAATAGATGATCTTTGTCAGCAAAATGTGAAACAGTATCCAAATTTACACACAATCAGACTAACTTGGATTAAAGCATAGCACAAAAAGTTGTACATATCTTAAAACTTTGGTCTTGTATTG
>NC_140125.1:67510317-67517817 GCF_964035555.1 Netta rufina
TAAACCACTGAGTATTATTCTTCATTTGGTAATTGCAGGGCATTAATGTGTATGTAATTTCAATAATTTAACTTGAATTGGATGACTCTTACTGTTTGATTAGTTTAGCTTTTAGAAGTGTATGTGATTATGACCTGAAAGGCAGATTAATAGCAGGATTATAGTCTTATAGATCATACAATTCATTATATTCACACTGATCAATATCTGGCACCCGTTACTACAACGCCAGTATATATGTTTCATTCATTCAGATAGGCAGATCTATATTTTTGTTACTTTGCTTTTCAACATATATCATGAGCAAAAGGCCCTTTAGGATCTCTAAACTACAGATCTCCCTATTTCACTGATGTAAGAGGATTCAGCATTTCTGCAATCAGGCATTTATAAGCTTTAGTTATAAAGGGACTCAGAAGAAGCCATTACTTGTCAAAAGGGTTTCAAACTCTTGTTGCTTATTGCAACCAAACTCATCTTTAAATATATATACATGGATTACTGTGCAGATGTTTATTTTCAGAAACAAGGAATTTTCAGTTAATTCAGGAAATCGTTAGCTGTCTGGGTTCCTGAGCAAAGTCCCAATGCTGAAACAGAGCTGGGAAATGAGGTAGGGTACTGGGAGAAACCTTCAATGAAACACATGGTTGGATTTATCTCCCCAAAATATGCTTACCCTCATTTGGGACTATAAACTGCTCTGATGGTTAACCAAGACTTTGAATAAAATTATTTCTTCATCTCTGAGCCCTGTGTGCTGCTCCAGCAGCTCAGAATGAATAAACAATAGGAAGAACATCTGAATAAGCAAAGAAATAAAATATTGAGGACTATATACCCCTTCAGCTGCTTTTGCTTATTTACATAGCACCATACACCTGTGCAGCATTGAACAATGGGTGAATTTGTTGAACAAGATGGAGTCCCTGCCCCAGAGAGATTACATTTGTATCTGTCAAACAATCTGCTGCAGAAAATGTACCTAGAGAGGTTTACAGCTTTTTATTACAACACAGGTGGCTGCATCACCAGATGTAGTCTGCAGAATTACTTTTCTTATTATCATAACTTCGGTTAGAATTGAAGAAACATTTTTGTAACAATCACTTTTAAATGGAACAAGGTACTGTTCAAAATTAATGCTAACCTCAGAGATGCCATATGCACTGAATTTTATGAGACTTCTTTTAAGATTTTCTTTTCTCTGCATGAGTTTTAAACTTGACCTCAAAGAGGTATTTTAAAAAGAGAGGGACTATATTATCTTTAAATTTTCTTGAGTCTGGATTTCACTAATCCTGACTTCAGACATCAAAGAGTAAGGATATTTTACATTCCCAGAGGAACTCGTTTAATTGTGTAAGTATCTTTAAGATATAGCTTTTCTTTTTGTTATTTTTTTTTCAGCTTTTCAGCTTGTAATTTTTCTGCTCAGAAATTTTGAATATATACAAAAAAAAAAAAAAAAAAAAAAAAAAGGAGAACATTCTGCACAGAGAAAAATGGAATATTAGGAATCAAAGAAACCCTTCAGTTTGCATATATACAAAAAATGTTTTCTAAATTCAGCTGAAGCTTTTACAACACAACTGAAAACCCCTGGTATACTACAAGGAAGCTATCCACAGTTCTTCCAGTAACTGCCCTTCTTTCTCAAGCAAACACTTCTTTTGCGTACCTCAGATATTTCTCTCTGTATGTTAATCCCAAGACAAGCTAATTCCTTTCTTCTGATAAGGTATTTTATAAGAACATTCTGGAGAAAGTGGAGAAGCTTGAAAAGAATCACAAAAGCCATGTAACATTGGAACAGAGAAAGATGTGATGAAGAAGATCATCAATGATAAAGGACAAGGGGAGATATTTGGATTATGAGAGACTGGACTTTGGGTGACAAATTTAATGAAGCTGATACTGAAGGAATTGCTTATGTGGAAAGCTTGAAAATCTGAATACAACCTTGCAATCTGGAAAGTATTTTTTACACATAGGAAAATGGAACTATCAAATAATTCTGGCACAGAATTCAGTAGTTAAAAGATAAATTCCAGTACCTCTTAAAGAGAGGCATGTCCTTAGTTGTCGTGGTTTAACCACAACATTAATTAGAGTTCTCTGATTTCTGTGAAAGACTTCCATCCTTTCTCATTTCTGTCAGTGGGTCAAAGAGATAGAACCATTGTTGAGTTTCTTGATTTTTTTTCAGACAGGTTTTTTTTACTACTTCTGCTAGAATATTAGAACACTCAGCTCTAGCTATCTGATGTTAACTAAATATAAAACAAAGAATATATATTTTTGATGAGCCAGTATTTAGTTTAAGTTTTGTAAGTTTTACAGAATAGACAACTCACAAGAAAATAAAAAAAAAAGTCTATGTTGAATAGTAAATACTTCAGTATTTACTATTTGTGTTTAATGAGTGAAATAGCTTTCAATTTTCAGAATATTTTACAATTTATATCAAGAAATATCTTGCTGAGTTCCTGGATTTTATTTACAAACTTGTTTAAGATACCAAATACTGCAGTATTGCTTCAGATATAGACATCTGTGGAAAATCACAGGGGTATCAGTGACTATTTCAAGACACAATCATGAGAAACTTGCTAGTAAAGTTAACGTATTCATTTTATAATGGCTTCTGTTAGAGTACCTATATCTAAAGTTCAGAAAGTCTGTGGAATTCATTTTGATGATTATCCAGTCAGTCTCCGGAACAAGGAATTTTGAATAAGATTTCAGATTCATTCTGATTTTTTCCCTGCTATTTGAAATGTTTTAGCCTTCCTGATTTTTTAAAAACAATACCACAAAATATAATACAAAATGATACTAAAATAAACATGGAAAATATTATTAAATAACATCACTAAATAATAATACCAAACAGCAGTAACTTGAAATACTTAAAGGAGTTTATTTCATAGCACTTCTCACTATTGCAGTATTGTTTGCTTCTTCCTGTACTTTTTGTTTGTTTGTTTGTTTGTTTGTTTGTTTTTAATCAATGCCTGCCCAAAATTGGAAGAAATGTTATATATAAAGGAGAAAAGACTAATTCATTTTGATTTTAGGAAAAAAAAAAATCATTTGAGCAGACAAGTCAGCATTTTTTTGAAGCGCTTTCCTCACCATCAAATATATTCACTTTTGAAGAAGTCACAATTAAAGGGATGTTCCAGCAATAAAGTAGTCCTTGCACATTTTCAAATACCTCCTGGTTTGTGTCAGAAATGAATGGTTAGTTTGCAGCTTCATAAATTAGTTACATTGAACAATTTCCACCCCTGCAACTTGTGCTGTGAGGAATGCAGTGACAGATAGATTCTGTGCTGTGTTTGCCTATGAGATGATTTTCTTGAAGTCTCATAATGAGTTGTATTTGGCAGGATTAATGAGTATTATAATGGCAAATGGATGTTTGCAGCTCTGTTGTGTTCCATCACATAGTAACATGGGGTTTCTGGTCCCTTGGAGGCCATAATTGGTGGCATTAATGCAGTTTTTAATTATGCTTCTTGAAAAAATGAATTGGAACCAAAACAAAAGCTAAGTGATCATCTCTCTGTAGTGCTGTGTGATGTAAACACAGGACCAGTGCTGCCTCTGATATCCACATTCAGGATTAGGCTGATGGGAGAGGAAATGTACAGGATATTTGGCTGAAACTTGATTTGGGAATATTCATATTTTTACGTTGTTAAACAGCCTTTTAATTATAAGATGCAGAGGGTATTTTCCCCCAAAGAGACTGCTCAGAATAGTATGTTGTATGCTGAACTGCCTGCAGAGTATATTTTTTAACTCCAAATGTGACTCTGCAGCTGCAGATTGTGTCTTTAGGTCTTCATGTATTTAAAGAGAGTGATTCTTCCTCATTTTTCCAGAATACCCCTACATGAAAGCATCTTGATTAGTGCTGACTCAGTGCCTATAACACAGTACCATATGATAAGCAGGATTTGTTGGCATAATTTAGTGACCAAGAATTTTCTGAGAGAGCTAGCTCAATGTCTTCTACAAAGCAAGATCTCAACACCAAAGACTGTAGACACACCTGTCGAAAAAATATTTGAAAGGCAAGTTTCATTTAAAAAAATAATCAAAAGTATAGTTTTCATATTGTCATTGCCGAGGTATCTGGTAGCTTTTATAAGAGCAATGCTATATGTGTTCCATTTTCATAGAACTATGGATAAATCAAAAGGTAAAGCAGAAAAGCTTAATTAAATGGTTAATTAAATAGTTAAAGGATATTTATTTAATAGTCTATCTGCCTTCCTGCCGTGCTGTTTAACATTTTCCTCCAGCCTGCTGCAGTATTATAGAAGAGATAATGTAGTTAGAATTGCCTTTTTTTTTTTTTTTCATATATCATAATATATTAAATTGGAATTAACTTACAATCCAGGGATCTCTTTTTGATATAAGCTTTGGAGGACGTAGCTTCCTCACTTATGATCTTAGTAGTGTTCCATTAAATGCATAATATATCCACAGAAATATATGCACTATTTATGTAGGTCCATATCATTAGATATTGTTCCCAAAGCACCAGAGTGCATAAGACAATAGTTTGTGCTTGAAGATGAGGTTCCCAGACATTTATCCTATCAGCTGTGATGAGACCTTTTAAAATCTTACTCTATTTGTAATGGAGATACATGAGAGGACTCAGGCACATATATGAATTGCTTTATGAAAACGGGGTCACATATGAAAAGACAGTTTTTCTTTTCTTTCTTTCTTTCTTTCTTTCTTTCTTTCTTTCTTTCTTTCTTTCTTTCTTTCTTTCTTTCTTTCTTTCTTTCCTTCCTTCCTTCCTTCCTTCCTTCCTTCCTTCCTTCCTTCCTTCCTTCCTTCCTTCCTTCCTTCCTTCCTTCCTTCCTTCCTTCCTTCCTTCCTTCCTTCCTTTTTCTCTCTTTCTTTCTTTCTTTCTTTCTTTCTTTCTTTCTTTCTTTCTTTCTTTCTTTCTTTCTTTCTTTCTTTCTTTCTTTCTTTCTTTCTTTCTCTCTTTCTTTCTTTCTCTCTTTCTTTCTCTCTTTCTTCTCTTTCTCTCTTCTTTCTCTCTTTCTTTCTCTCTCTTTCTTTCTCTTCTCATCTTTCTCTCTTCTCTCTTCTTCTCTCTCTCTTTCTCTCTCTTTCTCTTCTTTCTCTCTCTTTCTCTCTTTCTCTCTTTCTCTCTTTCTTCTCTTTCTCTCTTATTCTTTCTCTCTTTCTCTTTCTTTCTTTCTTTCTTTCTTTCTTTCTTTCTTTCTTTCTTTCTTTCTTTCTTTCTTTTCTTTCTTTCTTTCTTTCTTTCTTTCTTTCTTTCTTTCTTTCTTTCTTTCTTTCTTTCTTTCTTTCTTTCTTTCTTTCTTTTTCTTTCTTTCTCTCTTTCTCTCTTTCTCTCTTTCTCTCTTTCTCTCTCTCTTTCTCTCTTTCTCTCTTCTCTCTCTTTCTTCCTCTCTTCCTCTCTTCCTCTCTTCCTCTCTTCCTCTTCCTCTTCCTCTCTTTCTTCCTCTCTTTCTCTCTTTCTCTCTTTCTCTATTTTTTTTTTAATTTTGTTTTTGAAACAATGTATATCAATACTCATATACAGATCATAATGAAACCAGATGACAATATATTCCAGAAAAACTCCTATTACTGTTATGCATTGTTTGTAGAACCCCAAGACTTGTAATCCCCCATTTTAGTGTTATGCAAGCTCAGCATAAGAAAGAATGCATACAATACAAGATTAGGAATGCAAGATGCATAACAGAGAAAAATGACAAAACAGTGAAATAGCATAATACTTTGGGTTCAGGTGAAGCTAAGCAACCCTCCCTGGATTTTATGTGAACTGTTTAAAAATTGTGCATTTTAGTATTCCAGTACATTGGTATGTGCTTATAAACCATTGGATTAATAACTCTGCGTGGAAAATCTTCTGTAAATGATCTATTGTAGTGCTTTGGAGTTTGATGATGGATGTGAGGTGTCCTCCCATACCCCACTACTTTTTGCAAGATTGTCTCTAATCTGTGTGTGCTGGGAGCAACATGTTCTCCAAACCCAGCATGAGGCTACAATGGTTGCTGTACTTGCCCCTGCAGTTTGGAAGGAGATACTTACTCTTCAGCTTGGTCTTCTACACATGTGGGGAGGTGGGTCCTTGTCACACTGTTCTGACTTGCTACCTCTGAAGAGACCAAATACTCCAGATACACTATGTTCACAGTTCCAGTTTCTTCTTTAATTCATCCTTTCTTCTCAATTTTGGACAAATCTGATAGAAAAACATAATAATAGTTTATTTTGATGGGCTTCAAGCTCTGAGATTAGAAACAAAGTCACAAATGGTAAATAAAAAGTTAAATAATATTTTTGCTTAATGGACTACTTGCCTCACACAGGCCTCAGGGAATTTGTCCTTCTCCTTCTCCTTTCACCATCTCTGTCCTTGTATTTCAGAACTTCTTCCTGTCCCTTGCCCAGTAGTAAAGAAACTTTGCCTACTTCTGTTTCTGACATATCAGAGCTGTTTTTCCACCCTTTTCAACACAGTGTGGACAACATTCAACACCTCTGCCTTTGGAGTTCTGTTTTCAACAAAAAATGCAAATGCAATTGATGAACATCACCTCCCTTCTGCTAAAACAATGCCATCACTCTTTAAAATCCTTTCAGACCATCCCACTCTGAGAAGCTGGTCATCCAGTGGAACAGGCTCCCCAGGGACATAGTCATGGCACCTAGGCCGTCAGTTTAAGAAGCATTTGGACTATGCTTTCAGTCATATGGTCTGAATTCTGAGTCTTAGGTAGACCTGTGTGGAGTCAGGAGTTGGACTCAGTGATCCTTGTGGGTCCCTTCCAACTTGGGATATTCTATAATTCTATGAAAATAGCAGCTGTAGCAAGATAAAAGCCACTCCATTTCCTTGATTGTTAAAAATGTCTAAGTCCCAACAAATGTCTCCCAACTTTCCTGGGGAAAGGAAATGTGTACGTTCATGCTTCCTTTCCCCAAAGGAATACAAAGCAGTAAATGATGCCAGGTCGATCCTTGCATATTTTCTTGGATTTCTACATAGAGCACTATATATATATATATATATATGTGTGTGTATTGAGATGTTATGTAAAAAACACATTTCCATCTTTTCTCTTTCCCTTTCTTATCCCTCTTCCTCTTTTTTCATGGGACAGTTGGCCAATGAGGGTTGTTACCTGCTGCCTATGGTTTCAAGAAAAGACATACCCTGTAGAGAGAAACACTGATTAGTAGGGACATTACAATTTAACTGATAAAAGTTGAAGTAGTATCTAAACTGGTCCATGAGCTGAGAAACGTTTCAGGGGCATAAGGTTCAGCCATCCACTCTTTACAACCTTGTGAATTGTTAAATTAATATAACTCAATGTAGAATATCTTATTCTTAATAAGTATAAAGTATCTAGTATTTATTAAACTCTAAAAACCTGTACCAAACTTCAACACCTGGCTCTTGCCTCCAAGAGTTTGCAA